>NC_091584.1:14664575-14719123 GCF_042767895.1 Penaeus vannamei | reverse complement strand
ATATAAACCTTATGTCAGAAAACGAAATTTGGAGTCTCCTGGTCAAATTTGAGCCTAACCTAACCTAACCTAACAAAATTCCAGCTAATGTAACCTAACCTCCATTAAACTGATTTAATATAAACCTTATGTAAGAAAACGAAATTTGGAGTCTCCTGGTCAAATTTGAGCCTAACCTAACCTAGCCTAACCTAACATCACCAAATTCCAGCTAATGTAACGTAACCTCCATTAAACAGATTTAATATAAACCTTATGTAAGAAAACGAAATTTGGAGTCTCCTGGTCAAATTTGAGCCTAACCTAACCTAACATCACCAAATTCCAGCTAATGTAACCTATACTCCATTAAACTGATTTAATATAAACCTTATCTAAGAAAACGAAATTTTGAGTCTCCTGGTCAAATTTGAGCCTAACCTAACCTAACCTCACCAAATTTCAGCTAATGTAACCTAACCTCCATTATACTGATTTAATGTAAACCTTATAAAAGAAAACGAAATTTGGAGTCTCCTGGTCAAATCTGAGCCTAACCTAACCTAACCTAACCTAACATCACCAAATTCCAGTTAATGTAATCTAACCTCCATTAAACTGATTTAATATAAACCTTATGTAAGAAAACGAAATTTGGAGTCTCCTGGTCAAATTTGAGCCTAACCTATCCTAACCTCACCAAATTCCAGCTAATGTAACCTAACCTCCATTAAACTGATTTAATATAAACCTTATGTAAGAAAACGAAATTTGGAGTCTCCTGGTCAAATTTCAGCCTAACCTAACCTAACCTAACCTAACCTAACCTCACCAAATTCCAGCTAATAATTGTTATAAGAGCTATTATCTTAATTATTAATGTCATTTTCCTTATTATAACTATTTCTAAAATGATAGTAACAATAATGATAATTTTAGAAATAATAACAACAGTAATTATTATAATAACAATAATAGCGATATTATGATTATTTCTAATATCATTATTATTTCTAATTATTATCATTATCGTTAGTCTTATTGTTATTATCATGAAAATCATTAGAGTATTGTTGATGATTGCTATTATTGCCTTAATTACGCAAATTATCATTATAATTATCATTTTATTATAATTATCCTAATTAATGTCATAATTATCCTAATTAATGTCATAATTATCCTAATTAATGTCAAAATTACCCTAATTAATGTCATAATTATCATTATTATCGTCATATATACGCAGGGCGGTGTGAAGCGATGGTGTGGTAGCCTAGATTGTTTTTATTGATTGCATGCCTTCTCGCTTGCAGCTGCCACCGCTGACTAGCCTTGTGCGAAAAACGGAGCAGCGCTGCATAAGTCTCCCCTGCCCGTTCCCATCGAGACTTCTGCAGTGCCTCCTCGTGACCACCTAGGAAAACTGGCACCTTGCGGTCCCAGGCTGAACTGTAGGGGATCTCGGAGTAGCAGGAGGCCCCAGAGGTACAGGGTCATGGCCCACCGGCATGTGGACACGCCCTGGCCCTGTACTAACTCCTACCCCTAAGCCCCCTGGGGTCAATGGGAGGCTCGGGGGAGGTGGGCCTTGCCAGTCCTCCTCCCCCCCGAGAACAAGCCACTGGCAGCGTCACACTTAATTGGAAATGCTGGGGGAGGGGTAATGTCCCTCCTACCCAGCGAGAGAGGCGGGCTGCGGGCCCCGTTGGGAGGGTGACTGGTGGGGCGCGGAATAGGAACGGGAGCTCCTCGTCCTGCCTGCGCCCTGGTAGCCGCCAGCCCAATATAAAGCTTGTGGGGCAAAGCCCTAGGGAACCCCACAGGTGGATGAAGGGTCCCGCAGCCTGCCGCCTTCTATGTGGGACAGCGTCGGCGAGGGTGGCAGAGCGACTGCCCGAGGGTTAACCTCAGGCGGGAAGTCAGGGTGGGGACTTGGAGCATCCGCTCTTTACGTCACGATGATCGGTTACCCATGCTATCGAGGGAACTGGGGAAGCTGCTCTCTCGGAGGTGAGACCTGGCAGCGGCACGACCAGTGTAGGTGGCTACACCTATTACTGGTCAGGCCGCAGCGATGGTCACCATCTCCAGGGAGTAGCCATAGCTGTCTCCGGTAGGCTCCAGCCCTCCAGGTCACTCCAGTCGATGAGCGTATAATGGTAATGAGACTGAAGCTGTCTTTGGGCTTCATGTCTCTTATTGCTGTGAATACTCCCCGGTGAGATATTCGTATTGTTCTGGGTGCCTTCAATGCGATATGTGGCTGCGATCGAGCAGGCTATGAGATGTCAGTCGGTCCTCATGGTTTGGGAGTTAATACCGGCAGCGAGAATTCCCTCCTTTTCTGGGATTTTGCTAGATCCCAGAAATTGAGGATTTCTGGCTCCTGGTACCAGCGCCAAGACCCACATCGTTGGACATGGAACCAAAGAGATCGATTACATTCTCGATAGGTTAGGTTAGGTTAGGTTACCCTCAAATTTGACCAGGAGACTCCAAATTTGCCTTTCTTACATAAGGTTTATATTAAATCAGTTTAATGGAGGTTAGGTTACATTAGCTGGAATTTGGTGATGTTAGGTTAGGTTAGGTAAGGTTAGTCTCAAATTTGACCAGTAAACTCCAAATTTCGTTTTCTTAAATAAGGTTTATATTAAGTCAGTTTAATGGAGGTTAGGTTACATTAACTGGAATTTGGTGAGGTTAGGTTAGGTTAGACTCAAATTTGACCAGGAGACTCCAAATTTCGTTTTCTTACATAAGGTTTATATAAAATCAGTTTAATGGATGTTGTTACATTAGCTGGAATTTGGTGAGGTTAGGTTAGGTTAGGTTAGGCTCAAATTTGACCAGGAGACTCCAAATTTCGTTTTCTTACATAAGGTTTATATTAAATCAGTTTAATGGAGGTTAGGTTACATTAGCTGGAATTTGGTGAGGTTAGGTTAGGTTAGGTTAGGCTCAAATTTGACCAGGAGACTCCAAATTTCGTTTTCTTACATAAGGTTTATATTAAATTAGTTTAATGTAGGTTAGGTTACATTAATTGGAATTTTGTGAGGTTAGGTTAGGTCAGGTTACCTTAGGCTCAAATTTGACCAGGAGACTCCAAACTTCGTTTTCTTACATAAGGTTTATATCAAATCAGTTTAATGGAGGTTAGGTTACATTAGCTGGAATTTGGTGAGGTTAGGTTAGGTTAGGTTAGGCTGAAATTTGACCAGGAGACTAAAAATTTCGTTATTTTTTACATAAGGTTTATATTAAATCAGTTTAATGGAGGTTAGGCTACATTCGCTGGAATTTGGTGAGGTTAGGTTAGGTTAGATTAGGTTAGGCTCAAATTTGACCAGAAGACTCCAAATTTGGCTTTCTTACTTAAGGTTTATATTAAATCAGTTTAATGGAGGTTAGGTTACATTAACTGGAATTTGGTGAGGTTAGGTTAGGTAAGGTTTGGTTAGGCTCAAATTTGAGCAGGAGACTCCAAATTTCGTTTTCTTACATAAGGTTTATATTATATCAGTTTAATGGAGGTTAGGTTACATTAGCTGGAATTTGGTGAGGTGAGGTTAGGTTAGGTTTGGTTAGGTTTGGCTCAAATTTGACCAAAAGACGCTAAATTTCGTTTTCTTACATAAGGTTTATATTAAATCAATTTAATGGAGGTTAGGTTACATTAGCTGGAATTTGGTGAGATTAGATTAGGTTAGGTTAGGTTAGGTTAGGCTGAAATTTGACCAGGAGACTCCGAATATCGTTTTCTTACATAACTTTTATATTAAATCAGTTTAAAGGAGGTTAGGTTACATTATCTGGAATTTGGTGAGGTTAGGTTAGGTTAGGTTAGGCTCAAATTTGACTCGGAGACTAGGTTAGATTAGGCTAGGTTAGGCTCAAATTTGACTAGGAGACTAGGTTAGGTTAGGTTAGATTAGGTTAGCTTAGCTTAGCTTAGCTTAGCTTAGCTTAGGTTAAGTTAAGTTAGGTTATGTTAGTTTAAATTAAGTTAAGTTAAGTTAAGTTAAGCTAAGTTAAGTTTTAAAAATTAAGTTAAGTTAAGTTAAGTTAAGTTAAGTTAAGTTAAGTTAAGTTAAGTTAAGTTAAGTTAAGTTAGGTAAGGTTAATGATAATAACAATAATGATAAAGTTAGAAATGATAACAACAACAGTAATAATTATAATAAATATAATAGCGATATTATGATTATTTCTACTATTATTTCTAATTATTATAATCATCGTTAGTCTTACTGTTATTATCATGAAAATCATTAGAGTATTGTTGATGATTGCTATTATTGCCTTAATTACGCAAATAATCATTATAATTATCTTATTATTATCTTATTATAATTATCCTAATTAATGTCATTATTATCATTATTATCGTCATTATTAATGGGATTATCATGAAAATCATCATAATTAGCCGAATTATTGCAGAAATCATTATAATCGTCCCATAAACTCGAAAAAGGGGTTTTTTATTTCTAAAATTATCATTATTGTTATTATCATTATAGAAATACTTATAATTAGGAAAATGACATTAATAATTAAGATAATAACTCTTATAATGATTATATTAAGGGTAATTATGGCGATAATTACTATAATGATGATAATGATGATGTTAATGCTATTAATGATAATAATGATCATCATAATCATAAAGCCCATCCATAATGAAAAAAAGGTTAAAGGTATAAGAAAATCCCAAACTCAAAAAAATGGCGAAATCTAGCGATATTTAGCCTTCTAGAATATGGTCGAAAAAAAAACCGTTTTGAGTTTATGGGATGATTGTGATGATTTCTGCAATAATTCGTCTAATTATGATGATTTTCATGATAATCCCATTGATAATGACGATACTAAAGATATTTATGACATTAATTAGGATAATTATGACATTAATTAGGATAATTATGACATTAATTAGGATAATTATGACATTAATTAGGATAATTATGACATTGATTAGGATAATTATGACATTATTTAGGATAATTATGACATTAATTAGGATGATTATGACATTAATTAGGATAATTATAATGAAATGATAATTATAATGATAATTTGCGTAACTAAGGGAATAATAGCAATCATCAACAATACTCTAATGATTTTCATGATAATAACAATAAGACTAACGATGATGATGATAATTAGAAATAATAATGATAGTAGAAATAATCATAATATCTATTATTGTTAATATAATTATTACTTTTGTTGTTATTATTTCTAAAATTTAATTATTGTTATTATCATTATAGAAATAGTTATAATGAGGAGAATGACATTAATAATTAAGATAATAGCTCTTATAGTTATTATATTAAGGGTAATTATGTTGATAATTACTATAATGATGATAATGATGATTTTAATGCTATTAATGATAATAATGATGATGATGATAATCATAAAGCCCATCCATTATGAAAAAGGCTTAAAGTATAAAAAAAAAGTTGAAAAAATGGCGAAATCTAGCGATATATATCCTTTTGAGAATATGGTCGAAAAAAAACCCTTTTCGAGTTTATGGGATGATTATGATGATTTCTGCAATAATTCGGCTAATTATGATGGTTATCATGATAATCCCATTAATAATGACGATAATAATAATAATTATGACATTAATTAGGATAATTTGACATTAATTAGGATAATTATGCCATTAATTAGGATAATTATGACATTAATTATGATAATTATAATAAAATGATAATTATAATGATAATTTGCGTAAATATTAAGGGTAATTATGGCGATAATTACTATAATGATGATAATCATGATTTTAATGCTATTAATGATAATAATGATGATGACAATAATCATAAAGCCCATTCATAAAGAAAAAAGGCTAAAAGTATAAAAAACCCAAAGTCGAAAAAATACGAAATCTAGCGATATATAGCCTTTTGAGAATATGATCGAAAAACCCCCCTTTTATATTTTATGGGGTGATTATGATGATTTCTGCAAAAATTCGTCTAATTATGATGATTTTCATGATAATCCCATTAATAATGACGATAATAATGGTAATTATGACATTAATTAGGGTAATTATAAAGAATGTTAATTATAATGATAATTTGCGTAATAAAGGGAATAATAGCAATCATCAACAATACTCTAATGGTTTTCATGATAATAACAATAAGACTAACGATGATGATAATATTTAGAAATAATGATGATAGTAGAAAAAATCATAATATCGCTATTATTGTTATTATAGCTATTATTGTTGTTATTATTTCCAAAATTATCATTATTTTTATTATCATTATAGAAATAGTTATAATGAGGTAAATGACATTAATAATTAAGATAATAGCTTTTATAATGATTATATTAAGGGTAATTATGGCGATAATTACTATAATGATGTTAATGTTTTTAATGATAATAATGATGATGATAATAATCATAAAGCCCATCTATAACGAAAAAAAGGCTAAAAGTATAAAAAAAAACAAAGTCGAAAAAACGGCGAAATCTAGCGATATATAGCCTTTTGAGAATATGGCCGAAAAAAAAAACCTTTTGAGTTTATGGGATGATTATGATGATTTCTGCAATAATTCGGCTAATTATGATGATTTTCATGATAATCCCATTAATAATGACGATAATAATGATAATTATGACATTAATTAGGATAATTATAATAAAATCATAATTATAATGATAATTTGCGTAATTAAGGCAATAATAGCAATTATCAACAATACTCTATCATTTTCATGATAATAACAATAAGACTAACGATGATGATAATAATTAGAAATAATAATCATAAAGCCCATCCATAATGAAAAAAGGCTAAAAGTATAAAACCCTCCAAAGTCGAAAAAACGGCGAAATCTAGCGATATATAGCCTAATGAGAATACGATCGAAAAAAAACTTTTCGAGTTTATGGTATTGTTGATGATTGCTATTATTGCCTTAATTACGCAAATTATCATTATAATTATCATTTTATTATAATTATCCTAATTAATGTCATAATTATCCTAATTAATGTCATAATTATCCTAATTAATGTCAAAATTACCCTAATTAATGTCATAATTATCATTATTATCGTCATATATACGCAGGGCGGTGTGAAGCGATGGTGTGGTAGCCTAGATTGTTTTTATTGATTGCATGCCTTCTCGCTTGCAGCTGCCACCGCTGACTAGCCTTGTGCGAAAAACGGAGCAGCGCTGCATAAGTCTCCCCTGCCCGTTCCCATCGAGACTTCTGCAGTGCCTCCTCGTGACCACCTAGGAAAACTGGCACCTTGCGGTCCCAGGCTGAACTGTAGGGGATCTCGGAGTAGCAGGAGGCCCCAGAGGTACAGGGTCATGGCCCACCGGCATGTGGACACGCCCTGGCCCTGTACTAACTCCTACCCCTAAGCCCCCTGGGGTCAATGGGAGGCTCGGGGGAGGTGGGCCTTGCCAGTCCTCCTCCCCCCAGATAATAAGCCACTGGCAGCGTCACACTTAATTGGAAATGCTGGGGGAGGGGTAATGTCCCTCCTACCCAGCGAGAGAGGCGGGCTGCGGGCCCCGTTGGGAGGGTGACTGGTGGGGCGCGGAATAGGAACGGGAGCTCCTCGTCCTGCCTGCGCCCTGGTAGCCGCCAGCCCAATATAAAGCTTGTGGGGCAAAGCCCTAGGGAACCCCACAGGTGGATGAAGGGTCCCGCAGCCTGCCGCCTTCTATGTGGGACAGCGTCGGCGAGGGTGGCAGAGCGACTGCCCGAGGGTTAACCTCAGGCGGGAAGTCAGGGTGGGGACTTGGAGCATCCGCTCTTTACGTCACGATGATCGGTTACCCATGCTATCGAGGGAACTGGGGAAGCTGCTCTCTCGGAGGTGAGAAGACCTGGCAGCGGCACGACCAGTGTAGGTGGCTACACCTATTACTGGTCAGGCCGCAGCGATGGTCACCATCTCCAGGGAGTAGCCATAGCTGTCTCCGGTAGGCTCCAGCCCTCGATGGTAGAGGTCACTCCAGTCGATGAGCGTATAATGGTAATGAGACTGAAGCTGTCTTTGGGCTTCATGTCTCTTATTGCTGTGAATACTCCCCGGTGAGATATTCGTATTGTTCTGGGTGCCTTCAATGCGATATGTGGCTGCGATCGAGCAGGCTATGAGATGTCAGTCGGTCCTCATGGTTTGGGAGTTAATACCGGCAGCGAGAATTCCCTCCTTTTCTGGGATTTTGCTAGATCCCAGAAATTGAGGATTTCTGGCTCCTGGTACCAGCGCCAAGACCCACATCGTTGGACATGGAACCAAAGAGATCGATTACATTCTCGATAGGTTAGGTTAGGTTAGGTTACCCTCAAATTTGACCAGGAGACTACAAATTTCATTTTCTTATATAAGGTTTATATCAAATCAGTTTAATGGAGGTTAGGTTACATTAACTGGAATTTGGTGAGGTTAGGTTAGGTTAGGTTTTGGTTAGGTTAGGCTCAAATTTGACCAGGAGACTCAAAATTTCGTTTTCTTACATAAAGTTTATATTAAATCAATTTAATGGAGGTTAGGTTACATGAACTGGAATTTGGTGATGTTTGGTTAGGTTAGGTTAGGTTAGGCTCATATTATATCAGGAGACCCCAAATTCCGTTTTCTTACATAAGATTTATATTAAATCAGTTTAATGGAGGTTAGGTTTCATTATCTTGAATTTCGTTAGGTTAGGTTAGGTTAGGTTAGGCTCAGATTAGATCAGGAGACTTCAAATTCCGTTTTCTTACATAAGGTTTATATTAAATCAGTTTAATGGAGGTTAGGTCACATTAGCTGGAATTTGGTTGGGTTAAGTTACGTTTGGTTAGGCTCAAATTTGACCAGGAGACTCCAAATTTCGTTTTCTTACATAAGGTTTATATTAATCAGTTTAATGGAGGTTAGATTACATGAGCTGGAGTTTGGTGAGGTTAGGTTAGGTTAGGTTAGGTTAGGGTAGACTCAAGTTTGACCAGGAGACTCCAAATTTCATTTTCTTACATAAGTTTTATATCAACTCAGTTTAATGGAGGTTAGGTTACATTACCTTGAATTTGGTGAGGTTAGGTTAGGTTAGGTTATGTTAGGCTCAAATTTGACCAGGAGACTCCAAATTTCATTTTCTTACATAAGTTTTATATTAAATCAGTTTAATGGAGGTTAGGTTACATTAGCCGGAATTTGGTAAGGTTAGGTTAGGTTAGGGTAGGTTAGGTTGGGCTCAAATTTGACCAGAAGACTCCAAATTTCGTTTTCTTACATAAGGTTTATATTAAATCAGTTTAATGGAGGTTAGATTATATTAGCTGGAATTTGGTGAGGTTAGGTTAGGTTAGGTTAAGTTTGGCTCAACTTTGACCAGGAGACTCCAAATTTCGTTTTCTTACATAAGGTTTATATTAAATCATTAAATCAGTTTAATGGAGGTTAGGTTATATTAGCTGGAATTCCCTGAGGTTAGGTTACGTTAGGTTACGTTAGGTTAGGTTGAAATTTGACCAGGAGGCTCCAAATTTCGTTTTCTTACATAAGGTTTATATTAAATCAGTTTAATGGAGGTTTGGTTACAGTAGCTGGAATTTGGTGAGTATAGGTTAGGTTAGGTTAGTTTAGGTTAGGTTCGGCTCAAATTTGACTAGGTGACTCCAAATTTCGTTTTCTTACATAAGGTTTATATTAAATTAGTTTATTGGAGATTAAGTTACATTAGCTGGAATTTGATGAGGTTAGGTTAGGTTAGGCTCACATTTGACCAGGAGACTCCAAATTGCGTTTTCTTGCGCAAGGTTTATATTAAATCAGTTTAATGGGGGTTAGGTTACATTAGCTGGAATTTGGTGATGTTTGGTTAGATTTGGTTAGGTTATGTTAGGCTCAAATTTGACCAGGAGATTAGGTTAGGTTAGGTTAGGTTAGGTTGTTAGGTTAGCTTAGCTTAGCTTAGCTTAGGTTAGGTTAGGTTAGGTTAGATTATGTTAATGATAACAAAAATGATAGTTTTAGAAACAATAACAAAAAGTAATAATTATTATAACAATAATAGCGATATTATGATTATTTCTACTATCATTATTATTTCTAATTATTATCATCATCCTGAGTCTCATTGTTATTATCATGAAAATCATTAGAGTATTGTTGATGATTGCTATTATTGCCTTTATTACGCAAATTATCATTATAATTATCATTTTATTATAATTATCCTAATTAATGTCATAAATACCCTAATTAATGTCATAATTATCATTATTATCGTCATTATTAATGGGATTATCATGAAAATCATTATAATTTGCCGAATTATTGCAGAAATCATCATAATCATCCCATAAACTCGAAAAGGGGGGTTTTTCGACTTATTTTCATTATGGATGGGCTTTATGATTATTATTATCATCATTATTATCATTAATAGCATTAACATCATCATTATCATCATCATAGTAATTATCGCCATAATTACCCTTAATATAATCATTATAATCATCTTAATTATTAATGTCATTTTCCTCATTATTACTATTTCTATAATGATAATAACAATAATGATAATTTTAGAAATAATAACAATAACAGCAATAATTATAATAACAATAATAGCGATATTATGATTATTTCTACTATCATTATTATTTCTAATTATTATCATCATCGTTAGTCTTATTGTTATTATCATGAAAATCATTAGAGTATTGTTGATGATTGCTATTATTAATTATCCTAATTAATGTCATAATTATCATTATTATCGTCATTCTTAAAGGGATTATTATGAAAATCATCATAATTAGCCGAATTATTGCAGAAATCATCATTATCATCCCATAAACTCGAAAAGGGTTTTTTTTCGCCTATATTTTCATAAGGCTATATATCGCTAGATTTCACCGTTTTTTCGACTTTGGTTTTTTTTTTTATACTTTTAGTCGTTTTTTCATTATGGGATGGATTATTATCATCATCATTATTATCATTAATAGCATTAATATCTTCATTATCATCATTATAGTAATTATCGCCATAATTACCCCTAATGTAATCATTATAAGAGCTATTATCTTAATTTTTAATGTCATTTTCCTCATTATAACTATAATGATAACAATAATGATAATTTTATAAATAATGTCAACAACAGGAATAATTATAATAACACTAATAGCGATATTATGATTATTTCTACTATCATTATTATTTCTAATTATTGTCATCATCGTTTGTCTTATTGTTATTATCATGAAAATCATTAGAGTGTTGTTGATGATTGATATTATTGCCTTAATTACGCAAAATTATCATTATAATTATCATTTTATTACAATTATCCTAATTAATGTCATGATTATCCTAATAAACGTCATAATTATCATTGTTACCGTCATTATTAATTTAATTATCATGAAAATCATCCTAATTAGCCAAATTGTTGCAGAAATCATCATAATCATCCCACTAATAATGGCAATAGAAATGATAATAACATTATTATCATTGTTATTATAATTATTATTGTAATTATTATTTCTAAGATCATCATTATTGCTATTATCATCATATAAATAGTAATATTGATAAAAATAGCAATAATAATTAGTTTAGTAATTATTATAACTGTAATAATGATTATGATAATAATGATAATCATGATGATAATGACTAAAATGATAATAATCATAAAAATGATGGCAGTAATTATAATAATGATGATAATAATTATCATTCAATCCATTTATAATGAAATAACGGCCAGAAGTAATAAAATCCCAAAAGTCGAAAAAACGGTAAAATCTAGCGTATTACAACCTTTTGAGAGAAACGTCGAAAAAAACCTTTTCGCTTTTTAATGGTAATTATGAGGATTTTAACATTAATTCAGGTAATTATGATGATTTCCATGATTCTTTTATTATTGACAATAATGATAATTATGATGATAATGACAATAATAATGATAATGATGATAAAGTCATAATTATAATGATAATCTTGATAATTACTGCAATAATAGCAATAATTAACTATATTCCAATAATTTCCATACTAATAATGGCAATAGAAGTAATAATAACATCATTATCATTGTCATTATAATTATTATTTAGCGAGAAGGCATGCAAGCACTAAACACTATCTAGGCTACCACACCATCGCTTCACACCACCCTGCGCATGAAGCACCCACCCATTATGATTATGACAATAATAATGATAATAATGATAAAGTCATAATTATTATGATAATCTTGATAATTACTGCAATTATAACAATAATTAACTCTATTCCAATAATTTCCATACTAAAAATGACAATAGAAATAATAATAACATCATTATAATTGTCATTATGATTATTATTATTGTCATTATTATTTCTAAGCTCATCATTATTGCTATTATCATTATATAAATAGTTATAATGATAAAAATAGCAATGATAATTATTATATCTGCAATAATGATGATAATAATAATGATAATCATGATGATGATGACTATAATGATAATAATCATAAAAATGATGACAGTAATGGTAATAATGATGATAATAATTATCATTCAGTCCATTTATAATGAAATAAAGGCCAGAAGTAATAAAATCCCAGAAGTCGATAAAACGGCAAAATCTAGCGTATTACAGCGTTTTGATAGAAACGTCGAAAAAAACTTTTCGCTCTTTAATGTTAATTATTAGGATTTTAACATTATTTCAGGTAATTATGATGATTCCCATGATGATTCCTTTATTATTGAAAATAATGATGATAATTATGATGATAATTATGATGATAATGACAAAAATAATGATAATTATGATGATAATGACAAAAATAATGATAATAATGATAAAGTCATAATTATAATGATGATCTCAATAATCACTGCAATAGTAGCAATAATTAACTCTATTCCAATAAATTCCAGATTAATAATGGCAATAGAAATAATAATAACATCATTATCATTGTCATTATAGTTATTATTATTGTCATTATTATTTCTATGATCATCATTATTGCTATTATCATTATATAAATAGATATAATGATAAAAATAGCAATAATAATTAGCATAATAATTTTTGCAACTGCAATAATGATGACAATAATAATGATAATCATGATAATAATGACTATAATGATAATAATCATAAAAATGATGACAGTAATGGTAATAATGATGATGATAGTTATCAGTCAGTCCATTTATATAAAAATAAAGGCCAGAAGTAATAAAGTCCCAGAAGTCGAAAAAGCGGGAAAATCTAGCGTATTTGAGACAAACGTTGAAAAAAAACCTTTTCGCTTTTTAATGGTAATTATCAGGATTTTAACATTAATTCAGGTAATTATGATGATTTCCATGCTGAATCCTTTATTATTGACAATAATTATGATAATTATGATGATAATGACAATAATAATGATAATGATAAAGTCGTAATTATAATGAGAATCTTGATAATTACTGCAATAATAGCAATAATTAACTCTATTCCAATAATTTCCATACTAATAATGGCAATAGATATAATAATAACATCATTATCATTGTCATTATAATCATTATTATTGTCATTATTATTTCTAAGATCATTATTGCTTTTATCATTATATAAAGTTATAATGATAAAAATAGCAATAATAATTAGCATAATAATTATTATAACTGCAATAATGATGATAATAATAATGATAATCGTGATGATAATGACTATAATGATAATAATTTTTAATTTTTATGTTTTTAATTTTTATGATAATGATGATCTTAGAAATAATAATGACAAAAATAATTATAATGACAATGATAATGATGTTATTATTATTTCTATTCCCATTATTAGTATGGAAATTATAGGAATAGAGTTGATTATTGCTAATATTACAGTAATTATCAAGATTATCATTATATTTATTACTTTATCATTATCATCATTATTATTGTCATTATCATTGTCATTATCATCATAATTTATAGTCACTATCATCATTATTGTCATTATTATTATCATCATTATTGCAGTTATAATAATTTTTATGCTAATCATTACTGCTATTTTACGATTATAACTATTTACATAATGGTAATAGCAATAATGACGATCATAGAAATAATAATGACAATAATAATAATTATAATGACAATGATAATGATATTATTTCTATTGCCATCATTAGTATGAAAATTATTGGAATAGAGTTGATTATTACTATTATTGCAGTAATTCTCAAGATAATCATTATGATTATGACTTTATTATTATTATTATTATTATTATTATTATTATTGTCATTATCATTGTTATTATCATCATAATTAGCATCATTATAGTCAATAATAAAGGAATAATAATGGAAATCATCATAATTAACTGAATTATTATTAAAATCCTCATAATTACCATTGACAATCGAAAAGGTTTTTTTTCGACTTCTGGGATTTTATTTCTTCTGGCCTTTATTTCATTATAAATGGACTGAATAATAATTATTATCATCATTATTATCATTACTGTCATCATTTTTATGATTATCATTATAGTCATTATCATCATGATTATCATTATTATTATCATCATTATTGCAGTTATAATAATCATTATGCTAATTATTATTACTATTTTTATCATTATAAATATTTATATAATGATAATAGCAATAATGATCTTACAAATAATAATGACAATAATAATAATTATAATGACAATGATAAGGATGTTATTATTATTTCTATTGCCATTATTAGTATGGAAATTATTGGAATAGAGTTAATTATTGCTATTATTGCAGTAATTATCAAGATTATCATTATAATTATGACTTTATTATTATTATCATTATTATTGTCATTATCATTGTCATTATCATCATAATTATCATCATTATTGTCAATAATAAAGGGATAATCATTAAAATCATCATAATTACCTGAATTAATTTTTTTTTCGACGTTTCTCTCAAAAGGCTAGATTTTGCCGTTTTTTCGACTTTTGGGATTTTATTACTTCTGGCCTTTATTTCAATATAAATGGACTGAATGATAATAATTATTATTATTATCATTACTGTAATCATTTTTATGATTATTATCATTATAGTCAGTATCATCATGATTATCATTATTATCATCATTATTGCAGGAATAATAATATTATGCTAATTATTATTGCTATTTTTATCTTTATAACGATTTATATAATGATAATAGCAATAATGATGATCTTAGAAATAATAATGAAAAAAATAATAATTATAATGACAATGATAATGATATCATTTCTATTGCCATTATTAATATGGAAATAATTGGAATAGAGTTGATTATTGCTATTATTGCAGTGATTATTAAGATTATCATTATAATTGTGACTTTATCATTATTATCATTATTATTGTCATTACCATTGTCATTATCATCATAATTATTATCATTATTGTCAATAATAAAGGAATCATTATGGAAATCATCATAATTACCTGAATTAATGTTAAAATCCTCATAATTACCATTTAAAAGCGAAAAGGTTTTTTTTCGACGTTTGTCTCAAGAGGCTAGATTTTGCTTTTTTCGACTTTGGGATTTTATTACTTCTGGCCTTTATTTCATTATAAATTGACTGAATGATAATTAATATCATCATTATTATCATTGCTGTCATCATTTTTATGATTATTATCATTATTGTCATTATCATCATGATCATCATTATTATTATCATCATTATTGCAGTTATACTAATTATTATGCTAATTAATATTGCTATTTTTATCATTATAACTATTTATATAATGATAATAGCAATAATGATGATCTTATTATTATTTCTATTGCCATTATTAATATGGAAATTAGAGGAATAGAGTCAATTATTGCTAATATTGCAGTAATTATCAAGATTATCATTATAATTATGACTATCATTATTATCATTAATAGTATTAACATCATCATTATCATCATTATAGTAATTATCGCCATAATTACCCTTAATCTAATCATTATAAGAGCTATCTTAATTATTAATGCCATTTTCCTCATTATAACTATTCCTGTAATGATAATAACAATAATGATAATTTTAGAAATAATAACAACAACAGAAATAATTATAATAACAATAATAGCAATATTGTGATTATTTCTACTATCATTATTATTTCTAATTATTATCAGCACCGTTAGTTTTATTGTTATTATCATGAAAATCATTAGGGTGTTGTTGATGATTGCTATTATTGCCTTAATTACGCAAATTATCATTATAGTTATCATTTTATTATAATTATCCTAATTAATGTCATAGGTATCCTAATTAATGACATAATTATTATCGTCATTATTCATGGGATTATCATGAAAATCATCATAATTAGACGAATTATTGCAGATATCATCATAATTATCCCATAAAGTTGAAAAGGGTTTTTTCGATCACATTCTCATAACGCTAGATTTCGCCGTTTTTTCGACATTGGGGGGTTTCATACTTTTAACCTTTTTTTCATTATGGATGGGCTTTATGATTATTATCATCATCATTATTATCATTAATAGCATTAACATCATCATTATCATCATTATAGTTACAATCGCCATAATTACCCTTAATATAATCATTATAAGAGCTTATAGCCTTTTGAGAATTTGGTCGAAAAAAAAAACTTTTCGAGTTTATGGGGTGATTTTGATGATTTCTGCAATAATTCGGCTAATTAGGATGATTTTCATGATAATCCCATTAATAATGACGATAATAATGATAATTATGACATTAATTAGGATAATTATAATAAGATGATAATTATAATGATAATTTGCGTAATTAAGGCAATAAGAGTAATCATCAACAATACTCTAATGATTTTCCTGATAATAACAAAAAGACTAACGATGATGATAATACTTAGAAATAATAGTGATAGTAGAAATGATCATAATATCGCTATTATGTTTATTATAATTATCACTGTTGTTGTTATCATTTCTAAAATTATCATTATTGCTATCATCATTAACCTAACCTAACCTAACCTAACCAAACTTAACCTAACTTAACCTAACAACCTAACCGAACCGAAATTTGGAGTCTTCTGGTCAAATTTGAGCCTAACCTAACCTAACCTAACCTAACCTCACCAAATTCCAGCTAATGTAATCTAACTTCCATTAAACTTATTTAATATAAACCTTATGTAAGAAAACGAAATTTGGAGTCTTCTGGTCAAATTTGAGTCTAACCTAACCTAACCTAACCTAACCTAACCTCACCAAATTCCAGTTAATGTAACCTAACCTCCATTAAACTGATTTAATATAAACCTAATGTAAGAAAACGAAATTTGGAGTCTCCTGGACAAATCTGAGCCTAACCTAACCTAACCTAACCTCACCAAATTCCAGCAATTGTAACCTAACCTCCATTAAACTGATTTAATATAAACCTTATGTAAAAAAAAAAAAAAAAAATGGAGTCTCCTGGTCAAATTTGAGCCTAACCTAACCTAACCTTACCTAACCTAACCTTACCAAATTCCAGCTAATGTAACCTAACCTCCATTAAACTGATTTAATATAAACCTTATGTAAGAAAACGAAATTTGGAGTCTCCTGGGCAAATCTGAGCCTAACCTAACCTAACCTCACCAAATTCTAGCTAATGTAACATAACCTCCATTAAACTCATTTAATATAAATCTTATGTAAGAAATCGAAAGTTGGAGTCTCCTGGTCAAATTTGAGCTAAACCTAACCTAACCTAACCTAACCTAACCTTACCAAATTCCTGCTAATGTAACCTAACCTCCATTAAACTAATTTGATATAAACCTTATGTAAGAAAACGAAATTTGGAGTCTCAAGGTCAAATTTGAGCCTAACCTAACCTTACCTCATCATATTCCAGCTAATGTAACCTAACCTCCATTAAATTGATTTAATATAAACCTTATGTAAGAAAGCGAAATTTGGAGTCTCCTGGTCAAATTTGAGCCTAACCTAACCTAACCTAACCTAACCTAACCTCACCAAATTCCAGGTAATGTAACCTAACCTCTATTAATCTGATTTCATATAAACCTTATGTAAGAAAATGAAATTTGGAGTCTCCTGGTCAAATTTGAGCCTAACATAACCTAACCTAACCTAACCTAACCTCACCAAATTCCAGCTAATGTAACCTAACTTCATTAAACTTATTTAATATAAACCTTATGTAAGAACATGAAATTTGGAGTCTCAAGGTCAAATTTGAGCCTTACCTAACCTAACCTAACCACAGCAATTCCAGCTAATGCAATCTAACCTCCATTAAACTGATTTAATATAAACCTTATGTAAGAAAACGAAATTTGAAGTCTCCTGGTCAAATCTGAGCCTAACTTAACCTAACCTAGCCTAACCTCACCAAATTCCAATTAATGTAACCTAACCTCCATTAAACTGATTTAATATAAACCTTATGTAAGAACACGAAATTTGGAGTCTCCTGGTCAAATTTGAGCCTAACCTAACCTGACCTAACCTAACCTAACCTCACCAAATCCAGCTAATGTAACCTAACCTGCATTAAACTGATTTAATATAAACCTTATGTAAAAAAACAAAATTTGGAGTCTCCTGGTGAAATTTGAGCCTAACCTAACCTAACCTAACCTAACCTAACCTAACCTCACCAATTTCTAGTTTATGTAACCTAACCTCCATTAAACTTATTTAATATAAAGCTTATGTAAGAAAACGAAATTTGGAGTCTCCTGGTCAAATTTGAGCCTAACCTAACCTAACCTCACCAAATTCCTGCTAATGTATCCTAACCTCCATTAAACTAATTTAATATAAACCTTATGTAAGAAAACCAAATTTGGAGTCTCCTGGTCAAATTTGAGCCTAACCTAGCCTTACCTAACCTAACTTCATCAAATTCCAGCTAGCGTAACCTAACCTCCATTAAACTGATTTAATATAAAACTTATGTAAGAAAACGAAAATTGGAGTCTCCTGGTCAAATTTGAGCCTAACCTAACCTAACCTAACCTAACCTTACCAAATTCCAGTTAATGTAACCTTACCTCCATTAAACTGATTTGATATAAACGTTATGTAAGAAAACGAAATTTGGAGTCTCCTGGTCAAATTTGAGCCTAACCTAACCTTACCTAACCTAACTTTATCAAATTCCAGCTAGCGTAACCTCACCTCCATTAAACTGATTTAATATAAAACTTATGTAAGAAAACGAAAATTGGAGTCTCCTGGTCAAATTTGAGCCTAACCTAACCTAACCTAACGTAACCTCACCAAATTCCAGTTAATGTAACCTTACCTCCATTAAACTGATTTGATATAAACGTTATGTAAGAAAACGAAATTTGGAGTCTCCTGGTCAAATTTGAGCCTAACCTAACCTAACGTAACCTCACCAAATTCCAATTAATTTAACCTAACCTCCATTAAACTGATTTAATATAAACTTTATGTAAGAAAAGGAAATTTGGATTCTCCTGGCTAAATTTGAGCCTAACGTAACCTAACCTAACCTCACCAAACTCCAGCTAATGTAACCTAACATCCATTAAACTGATTTGATATAAACCTTATGTAAGAAAACGAAATTTGGAGTCTTCTGGTCAAATTTGAGCCTAACCTAACCTAAACTAACCTCAACAAATTCCAGTTAATGTAACCTAACCTCCATTAAACTGATTTAATATAAACTTTATGTAAGAAAACGAAATTTGAGTTTACTGGTCAAATTTGAGCCTAACCTAACCTAACCTCACCAAATTCCAGCTAATGTAACCTAACCTCCATTAAATTGATTTAATATAAACGTTATGTAAGAAAACGAAAATTGGAGTCTTCTGGTCAAATTTGAGCCTAACCTAACCTAACCTAACCTAACCTATCGAGAATGTGGTCGATCTCCTTGGTTGCATTACCCGCACCGCTGTACCATGTCCAACGATGTGCGCCTGGGCGCTGGTACCAGGAGCCAGAAATCCTCAATTTCTGGGATCTAGCCCGATCGCAGCCAGATACTGCATTGAAGTCACCCAGAACAATACGAATATCTCACCGGGGACAACTATCTGCCACGGATGCAAGTTTGCCATAGAACATCTCTTTCACATCAAGTTTACAAACATCCGTAGGAGAATACACAGCAATACGAGACATGAAGCCCAAAGACAGCTTCAGTCTCATTACTATTATCGATCATCGACTGGAGTGACCTCTACCACCGAGGGCTGGAGCCTACCGGAGACAGCTATGGCTACTCCCCGGAGATGGTGACCATCGCTGCGGCCTGACCAGTAATAGGTGTAGCCACCTACACTGGTCGTGCCACTGCCAGGTCTTCTCACCTCCGAGAGAGCAGCCACCCCTACTCTCAGCCTCCCCAGTTCCCTCGATAGCAGGGGTAACCGATCATCCTGACGTAAAGAGCGGACGTTCCAAGCCCCCACCCTGACTTCCCGCCTGAGCTTAACCCTCGGGCAGTCGCTCCGGGTGGACGCCACCTCTGCCACCCCCGCCGACGCTGCCCCACATAGAAGGCGGTAGGCTGCGGGACCCTTCATCCACCTGTGGGGTTCCCTAGGTCTTTGCCCCACAAGCTTCATATTGGGCTGGCGGCTGCCAGGGCGCAGGCAGGACGAGGAGCTCCCGTTCCTATTCCGCGCCCCAGCAGTCACCCTCCCAACGGGGCCCACAGCCCGCCTCTCTCGCTGGGTAGGAGGGACATTACCCCTCCCCCAGCATTTCCAATTAAGTGTGACGCTGCCAGTGGCTTATTCTCTGGGGGGAGGAGGACTGGCAAGGCCCACCTCCCCCGAGCCTCCCATTGACCTCAGGGGGCTTAGGGGCAGGAGTTAGTACACGGCCAGGGCATGTCCACATGCCGGTGGGCCATGACCCTGTACCTCTGGGGCCTCCTGCTACTCCGAGATCCCCTACAGTTCAGCCTGGGACTGCAAGGTGCCAGTTTCCATAGGTGGCCACGAGGAGGCACTGCAGAAGTCTCGATGGTGGAGAGGCTATGAACTGGCAGGGGAGACTTATACAGCACTGTTCCCTTTTTGGCACATGGCTAACCAGCGGTGACAGCTGCAAGCGAGAAGGTATGCAATCAATAAACACTATCTAGGCTACCACACCATGGCTTCACACCACCCTGCGTATATATGACGATAATAATGATAATTATGACGATAAAAATGATAATTATGACGATAATAATGATAATTATGACATTAGGATAATTATGACATTAATTAGGGTAATTATAATAAAATGATAATTATAATGATAATTTGCGTATTTAAGGCAATAATAGCAATCATCAACAATACTCTAATGATTTTCATGATAATAACAATAAGACTAACGATGATGATAATAATTAGAAATAATAATGATAGTAGAAATGATTATAAGATCGCTATTATTGTTATTATAATTATTACTGTTGTTGTTATTATTTCTAAAATTTTCATTATTGTTATTATCATTATAGAAATAGTTATAATGAGGAAAATGACATTAATAGTTACTATAATAGCTCTTATAATGATTATGTTAAGGCTAATTATGGTGATAATTACTATAATGATGATAATGATGTTAATGCTATTAATGATAATAATGATGATGATAATAATCATAAAGCCCATCCATAATGAAAAAAGACTAAAAGTATAAAAAAACCCAAAGTCGAAAAAACGGCGAAATCTAGCGATATATAACCTTTTGAGAATATGGTCGAAAAAAAACCTTTTTCGAGTTTATGGGATGATTATGATGATTTCTGCAATAATTCGGCTAATTATGATGATTTTCATGATAATCCCATTAATAATGACGATAATAATGATAATTATGACATTGATTAGGACGATTATAATAAAATGATAATTATAATAAAATGATAATTATAATGATAATTTGCGTAATTAAGGCAATAATAGCAATCATCAATAATACTCTAATGGTTTTCATGATAATAACAATAAGACTAACTATAATTATGATAATTAGAAATAATAATGATAGTAGAAATAATCATAATATCCGTATTATTGTGATTATAATTATTACTGTTATTATTATTTCTAAAATTATAATCATATTCATTATCACTATAGAAATAGTCATAATGAGGAAAATGACTAATAATTAAGATAATAGCTCTTATAATGATTATATTAAGGGTAATTATGGCGATAATTTCTATAATGATGATAATGATGATATTAATGTTATGAATGATAATAATGATGATAATAATCATAAAGCCCATCCATAATGAAAAAGGCTAAAAGTATATATATAAAAAAAAAAAAAAACGGCGAAATCTAGCGATGTATATGGCCTTTTGAGAATATGATCGAAAAAAAAACCTTTTCGAGTTTATGGGATGATTATAATGATTTCTGCAATAATTCGGCTAATTATGATAATTTTCATGATAATCCCATAAATAATGACGATAATAATGATAATTATTGCATTAATTAGGATAATTATAATAAAATGATAATTATAATGATAATTTGCGTAATTAAGGCAATAACAGCAATCATCAACAATACTCTAATGATTTTCATGATAATAACAATAAGACTAACGATGATGATAATAATTAGAAATAATAATGATAGTAGAAATAATCATAATATCGCTATTATTGTTATTATAATTACTGTTGTTATTATTATTTCTAAAATTATCATTATTGTTATTATCATTATAGAAATAGTTATAATGAGGAAAATTACATTAATAGCTACTATAATTACCCTTAACATAAATGATTATGTTAAGGGTAATTATGGCAATAATTACTGTAATGATGAGAATGATGATGTTAATGCTATTAGTATAATAATCATGATGATAATAATCATAAAGCCCATCCATAATGAAAAAAAGGCAAAAAGTATAAAAAAAAGTCGAAAAAACGGCGAAAACCAGCGATATATAGCCTTTTGAGAATATGGTCGAAAAAACCCTTTTCGAGTTTATGGGATGATTTTGATGATTTCTGCAACAATTCGGCCAATTATGATGATTTTCATGATAACCCATTAATAATGACGATAATAATGATAATTATGACATTAATTAGGATAATTATAATAAAATGATAATTATAATGATAATTTGCGTAATTAAGGCAATAATAGCAATCATCAACAATACTCTAATGATTTTCATGATAATAACAATAAGACTAACGATGATGATAATAATTAGAAATAATAATGATAGTAGAAATAATCATAATATCGCTATTATTGTTATTATAATTATTACTGTTGTTGTTATTATTTCTAAAATTATCATTATTGTTATTATCATTATAGAAATAGTTATAATGAGGAAAATGACATTAATAATTAAGATAATAGCTCTTATAATGATTATTAGGTTACATTAGCTGGAATTTCGAGAGGTTAGGTTAGGTTAGGTTAGGATAGGCCCAAATTTGACCAGGAGACTCCAAAATTGTTTTTTTTTTTTTTTTTTTACATAAGGTTTATATTAAATCAGTTTAATGGAGGTTAGGTTACATTAGCTGGAATTTGATGAGGTTAGGTTAGGTTAGGTTAGGGTCAAATTTGACCAAGAGACTCCAAAGTTCGTTTTCTTACATAAGGTTTATATTAAATCATTTTAATGGAGGTTAGGTTACATTAACTGGAATTTGTTGAGGTTAGGTTAGGTTAGGTTAGGTTAGGTTAGGTTAGGTTAGGTTAGGTTAGGTTAGGTTAGGTTAGGTTAGGTTAGGTTAGGTTAGGTTAGGTTAGGTTAGGTTAGGTTTAGGTTAAGGTTAGGTTAGGTTAGGTTAGGTTAGGTTAGGTTAGGTTAGGTTAGGTTAGGTTAGGTTAGGTTAGGTTAGGTTAGGTTAGGTTAGGTTAGGTTAGGTTAGGTTAGGCTAGGCTAGGCTAGGCTAGGCTGAAATTTAACCAGGAGACTCCAAATTTCATTTTCTTACATAAGGTTTATATTAAATGAGTTTAATGGACGTTAGATTACATTAACTGGAATTTCGCGAGGTTAGGTTAGGTTAGGTTAGGTTTGGTTAGGTTAGGCTCAAATTTGACTAGGAGACTCCAAATTTCGGTTTCTTACATAAGGTTTATATTAAATCAGTTTAATGGAGGTTAGGTTACATTAACTGGAATTTGCTGAGGTTAGGTTAGGTTAGGTAAGGCCTAAATTTGACCTAGAGACTTCAAATTTCGTTTACTTACATAAGGTTTATATTAAATCAGTTTAATGGAGGTTAGTTTACATTAGCTGGACTTTGGTGAGGTTAGGTTAGGTTAGGTTAGGCTCAAATTTGACAAGGAGACTCCAAATTTCGTTTTCTTAGATAAGGTTTATATATAATCAGTTTAATTGAGGTTAGATTACATTAGCTGGAATTTGGTCAGGTTAGGTTAGGTTAAGTTAGGTCAGGCTGAAATTTGACCAGGAGACTCCAAATTTCGTTTTCTTACATAAGGTTTATATTACATCATTTTAATGGAGGTTAGATTACATTAGCTGGAATTTGGTGAGGTTATGTTTGGTTAGGTTAGGTTAGGCTTAAATCTGACCAGAAGACTCCAAATTTCGTTTTCTTACATAAGGTTTATATTAAATCAGTTTAATGGAGGTTAGGTTACATGAGCTAGAATTTGGGGAGGCTAGGTTTGCTTAGGTTCGGCTGAAATTTGACCAGGAGACTCCAAATTTCGTTTTCTTACATACGGTTTATATTAAATTAGTTTAATGGAGGTTAGGTTACATTAGCTGGAATTTGGTAAGGGTAGGTTAGGATCACATTTGATCAGGAGACTCCAAATTTCGTTTTCTTACATAAGGTTTATATTAAATCAGATTAATGGAGGTTAGGTTACATTAGCTGGAATTTGGTGAGGTTAGGTTAGGTTAGGTTAAGTTAGGTTAGGCTCAAATTTGACCAAGATACCAAATTTCGTTTTCTTAGAAAAGGTTTATATTAAATCAGTTTAATGGAGGTTAGGTTACATTAGCTGGAATTTGGTGAGGTTAGGTTAGGTTAGGCTCAAATTTGACCAGGAGACTCCAAATTTCGTTTTATTACATTAAATGTATAATAAGTCAGTTTAATGGAGGTTAGGTTACATTAGCTGGAATTTGGTGAGGTTAGGTTAGGTTACGTTAGGCTCATATTTGACCAGGAGACTCCAAATTTCGTTTTCTTACATAAGGTTTATATTATATCATTTTAATGGAGGTTAGGTTACATTAGCTGGACTTTGGTGAGGCTAGGTTAGGTTAGGTTAGGTTAGGTTAGGCTCAAATTTGACCAGTAGACTCCAAATTTCGTTTTCTTACATAAGGTTTATATTAAATAAGTTTAATGGAGGTTAGGTTACATTAACTGGAATTTAGTTAGATTAGGTTAGGTTAGGTTAGGCTCAAATTTGACCAGGAGACTCCAAATTTCGTTTTCTTACATAAGGGTTATATTAAATCAGTTTAATGGAAGTTAGGTTACATTAACTGGAATTTGGTGAGCTTAGGTTAGGTTAGGTTAGGTTAGGCTAAAATTTGACCAGGAGACTTCAAATTTCGTTTTCTTACATAAGGTTTATATTAAATCAGTTTAATGGAGGTTAGGTTACATTAGCTGGAATTTGGTGAGGTTAGGTTAGGTTAGGTAAGGTTAGTCGCAAATTTGACCAGTAGACTTGAAATTTCGTTTTCTTACACAAGGTTTATATTAAATCAGTTAAATGGAGGTTAGGTTACATTAACTGGAATTATGTGAGGTTAGGTTTGATTAGGTTAGGCTCAAATTTGACCAGGAGACTCCAAAAATCGTTTCTTGCATAAGGTTTAGATGAAATCAGTTTAATGGAGGGTAGGTTCTTTAACTGGAAATATGTGAGTTACGTTAGGTCAAGTTAGGTTAGGTTAGGCTCAAATTTGACCAGGAGACTCCAAATTTCTATTTCTTACATAAGGTTTACATTAAGTCAGTTTAATGGAGGTTAGGTTACATTAGCTGGAATTTGATGAGGTTAAGTTAGGTTAGGTTAGTGTCAAATTTGACCAAGAAACACCAAAGTTCGTTTTCTTACATAAGGTTTATATTAAATCAGTTTAATGGAGGTTCGGTTACATTAACTGGAATTTGTTGAGGTTAGGTTAGGTTAGGTTAGGTTAGGTTAGGTTAGGTTAGGTTAGGTTAGGTTAGGTTAGGTTAGGTTAGGTTAGGTTAGGTTAGGTTAGGCTCAAATTTGACCAGGAGACTCCAAATTTCGTTTTCTTACATAAGGTTTATATTAAATCAGTTTAATGAACGTTAGATTACATTAACTGGAATTTCGCGAGGTTTGGTTAGGTTAGGTTAGGTTTGGTTAGGTTAGGCTGAAATTTGACTAGGAGACTCCAAATTTCGGTTTCTTACATAAGGTTTATATTAAATCAGTTTAATGGAGGTTAGGTTACATTAACTGGAATTTGCTGAGGTTAGGTTAGGTTACGTAAGGCCCAAATTTGACCTAGAGACTCCAAATTTCGTTTTCTTACATAATGTTTATATTAAATCAGGTTAATGGAGGTTAGTTTACATTAGCTGGAATTTGGTGAGGTTAGGTTAGGTTAGGTTAGGCTCAAATTTGACCAGGAGACTCAAAATTTCGTTTTCTTACATAAGGTTTATATATAATTAGTTTAATGGAGGTTAGATTACATTAGCTGGAATTTGGTCAGGTTAGCTTAGGTTAGGTTAGGTCAGGCTCAAATTTGACCAGGAGACTCCAAATTTCGTTTTCTTACATAAGTTTTAAATTATATCATTTTAATGGAGGTTAGATTACATTAGCTGGAATTTGGTTAGGTTAGGTTAGGTTAGGTTAGGTTAGGTTAGGTTAGGTTAGGTTAGGTTAGGCTCAAATTTTACCAGGAGACTCTAAATTTCGTTTTCTTACATAAGGTTTACATTAAATCAGTTTAATGGAGGTTAGATTACATTATCTGGAATTTGGTGAAGTTAGGTTAGGTTAGGCTCAACTTTGACCAAGAGACTCCAAATTTCGTTTTCTTACATAAGGTCTATATTAAATCAGTTTTATTGAGGTTAGTTTACAGTACCTGGAATTTTCTGTGGTTAGGTTAGGTTAGGTTATGTTAGGCTCAAATTTGAACAGGAGACTCCAAATTTCGTTTTCTTACATAAGGTTTATATTAAATCAGATTAATGGAGGTTAGATTAATTTAGCTGGAATTTGATGAGGTTAGGTTAAGTTAGGTTAGGTGAGGTTAGGCTCAAATTTGATCAGGAGACTCCAAATTTCGTTTTCTTAAATAAGGTTTATATTAAATCACTTTCTTACACTAGGTTTATATTAAATCAGTTTAATGGAGGTTAGATTACATTAAATGGAATTTGATAATGTTAGGTTTGGTTAAGTTAGGTTCAAATTTGACCAGGAGACTCCAAATTTCGTTTTCTTAAATAAGGTTTATATTAAATTGGTTTAATGGAGGGTAGGTTACATTAACTGGAATTTGGTGTGGTTAGGTTATTTTAGGTTTGGTTAGGCTCAAATTTGACCAGGAGACTCCAAATTTCGTTGGTTCAAATAAAGTTTACATTAAATCATTTTAATGGAGGTTAGGTTACATTAGTTGGAATTTGGTGAGGTTAGGTTAGGTTAGGCTCAAATTTGACCAGGAGACTCCAAATTTCGTTTTCTTACATAAGGTTTATATTAAATCAGTTTAATGGAGGTTAGGTTGCATAAGCTGGAATTTTATTGAGGTTAGGTTTGGTTAGGTTAGGGTAGGTTAGGCTCAAATTTGACCAGGAGTCTCCAAATTTTGTTTTGTTACATAAGGTTTATATTAAATCAGTTTAATGGAGGTTGGGCTATATTACCTGGAATTTGGTGAGGCTGTAATACGCTAGATTTTGCAGGTTTTTTTTTGTACTAATGGGATTTTATTACTTCTGGCCTTTACTTCATTATAGATGGACTGTGTGATAATTATTATCATCATTATTATCATTACTATTATTCCAATAATTTCCATAGTAATAATGGAAATAAAAAAAATAATAACATCTTTATCATTGTCATTATGATTATCATTATACTCATTATCATCATGATTGTCATTATTATCATCATTATTGCAGTTATAATAATTATTATTGCTAGTTTTATCATTATTACTATTTATATAATGATGATAGGAATAATGATGATCTTAGAAATAATAATGACAATAATAATAATTACAATGACAATGACAATGATGTTATTATTATTTCTATTGACATTATTAGTATGGGAATTATTGGAATTGAGTTAATTATTGCTATTATTGCAGTAATTATCAAGCTTATCATTAAAATTATGACTTTATCATTTTTATCATTATTATTATCATTATCATTGTCATTATCATCATGACATATTGTCAATAATAATGGAATAATCATGGAAATCATCATAATTGCCTGATTTAATGTTAAAATCCTAATAATTACCATTAAAAAGCGAAAAGGGTTTTTTCGACGTTTCTCTCAAAAGACTATTATACGCTAGATTTTGACGTTTTTTCGACTCATGGGATTTTATTACTTCTGGCCTTTATTTCACTATAAATGGACTGAATGATAATAATTATTATCATTATTATCATTACTGTCATCATTTTTGTGATTATTATCATTATAGTCATTATCATCATGATTATCATTATTATTATCATTATTGCAGTTATAATAATTATTATGCTAATTATTAGTGATATTTTTATCATTATAACTATTTATATAATGATAATAGCAATAATGATGATCTTAGAAATAATAATGACAATAATAATAATCATAATGACAATGATAATGATGTTATTATTTCTATTGCCATTATTAGTATGGAAATTATTGGAATAGAGTTAATTATTGCTATTATTGCAGTGATTATCAAGATTATCATTAAAATTATGAATTTATCATTATTATCATTATTATTGTCATTATCATAATTATCATTATTGTTAATAATAAAGGCATCATCATGGAAATCATCATAATTACCTGAATTAATGTTAAAATCCTCATAATTACGATTAAAAAGCGAAAAGTTTTTTTTTAACATTTTTATGAAAAGGCTATATTTTGCCGTTTTTTCGACTTCTGGGATTTTATTACTTCTGGCCCTTATTTCATTATAAATGGAGTGAATGATAATTATTATCTTAATATCATCTTTACTGTCATCATTATTATTATCATTATTATTGCCATTATCGTTGTCATTATCATCCTGATTATCATCATTATTGTCAATAATAAAGGAATCATCATGGAAATCATCATAATTACCTGATTAATGTTAAAATCCTCATAATTACCATTAAAAAGCGAAAAGGTTTTTTTTCGACGTTTCTCTCAAAAGGCTGTTATACGCTAGGTTTTGCCCTTTTTTTTCGACTTTTGGGACATAATTACCTGTATTAATGTTAAAATCCTCATAATTACGATTAAAAAGCGAAAAGGGTTTTTTTTCGACATTCCTCTCAAAATTCTGTAATACGCTAGATTTTGCCGTTTTTTCGACTTTTGGGATTTTATTACTTCTGGCCTTATTTCATTAAAAATTGACTGAATGATAATTATTATCATTATTATCATTACTGTCATCATTTCTATGATTATTACCATTATAGTCATTATCATCATGATTATCATTATTATTATCATCATTATTGCAGTTATAATAATTATTATGCTAATCATTATTGTTATTTTTGTCATTATAAATATTTATATAATGATAATTGCAATAATGATGATTTTAAAAATAATGACAATAACAATAATTATAATGACAATGATAATGATATTATTATTTCTAATGCCATTATTATTATGGATATTATTGGAATAGAGTTAATTATTGCTATTATTGCAGCAATTATCAAGATTATCATTATAATTATGACTTTATCATTATCATTATTATTGTCATTATCATTGTTATTATCATCATAATTATCATCATTATTGTCAATAATAAAGGAATCATCATGGAAATCATCATAAATACCTGAATTAATGTTAAAATCCTCATAATTACCTGAATTAATGTTAAAATCCTCATAATTACCTGAATTGATTTTAAAATCCTCATAATTACCATTAAAAAGCGAAAAGGTTTTTTTTTCGACGTTTCTCTCAAAAGGCTGTAATTCGCTAGATTTTGCCGTTTTTTTCGACTTTTGGGATTTTATTACTTCTGGCCTTTATTTCATTATAAATTATCATTTTTATGATTATTATCATTATAATTATTATTATCATCATTATTACAGTTATAATAATTATTATGTCATCATTTATATGATTATTATCATTATAGTCATTATCATCATGATTATCATTATTATTATCATCATTATTGCACTTGTAATATTTATTATGCTGATTATTATTGCTATTTTTATCATTATAACTATTTATATAATGATAATAGCAATAATGATGATCTTAGAATTAATAATGACAATAATGATAATTATAATGACAATGATAATGTTATTATTATTCCTATTGCCATTATTAGTATGGAAATTATAGGAATAGAGTTAGTTATTGCTATTATTACAGTTATTATCAAGATTATCATTATAATTATGACTTTTTCAAAATTATTTATTGTCATTATCATTGTTTTTTTTTTTAAATTTTCAATTTTTTAATTATCATCATTATTGTCAATAATAAAAGGGAAACTCATGGAAATCATCATAATTCCTGATTTTTTGTTAAAATCCTATAATTACCATTAAAAAGGAAAAGGGTTTTTTTTTGACGTTTCTCTCAAAAATACGCTAGATTTTGGTTTTTTTTTTTTCTTTTGGGATTTTATTACTTCTGCCTTTATTTCATTATAAATGGACTGAATGATAAAAATTTTTATCATTATTATCAATACTGTCATCATTTTTTTGATTATTATCATTATAGTCATATCATATGATTATATATTATCTCATCATTATTCAGTTTAAAATTATTTGCTAATTATTATTGTTTTTTATCATTATAATTTCCAAAAATGACAATACAATAATGATATTAGAAATAAAAAGAAATAATAATAATTATAATGAAATGATAATATGTTATTATTTTTTCTATTCCATTATTATATGGAAATTTAGGAATAGATTAATTATTTATTATTGCTTAATTTCAAGATTATCATTATTTGCTTTATTTTATGTTATTATTGCATTTTTTATTGCATTTTAAAATAAATTTTATCATTTTTGTGATAATAAAGGATATCATGGGAAAACATTATAATTACCTAAAATGTTAAAATCCTCATATTTACCATTAAAAAGCGAAAAAGGTTATTTTTCATTTCTTAAAATTAATAGCTAGAAAGCTTTTTGATTATCATTCATTTTTAAAGTTATAATAAAATTTTGCAATTATTATTGCTATTTTTATCTTATAATATTTATATAATGATAATCAAAAACGATATCTTAGAAATAATAATAAATAATAATAATTATAATGAATTTATAATATTATTTTATTGCCAAAGTATAAATTATTGGAAAGATTAGTTTTTCATTTTGAGAATCAAATTTCTTATAATTATGATTTATCATTATTATTGTATTATATTCCATATATCCTAAATTTTCATATTATTTTTAATAAATTATCATCAGGTCCATTTAATAATAATTTTAAAACCTTTTAAAAAAAGCGAAATTTTTTTCCTTTTTAAAAAATAAATAGAATTTTTTTTGGGGATTTTATTAGTTTTCCTTTATTTATTAAAATATGAAAGAAATTATTATAATCCAATATTTTTGAAAATGATAAAATAAAATCATTATATATGATTATATTATTATTGCCCTTATCATTATTAAATAATTATTATGTAATTATTATTGATATTTTTATAATAAATATTTTTTAAGTAATAGCAAAAATGTATTTAAAATAAAAAGACAATAATAATAATTATAATGCAAAATAATGAAAAAAGCTAATTTGTATAAAATTTTAAAGGACTTTTTGCTACATTGAGAATTATAAATTTCATTAAATATGATTTATATTTTACATTATTTCATTATATTGTATTATCATCATAATTTTAACATTTTTGCGATAATAAAGGAAAATCATGGAAATCATATAATTCCTAAAATTTAAATTTAAAATTCTAATTTCCCTTTAAAAACAAAAATGTTTTTTTTTCGACGTTTTTAAAGGTTTAAACGCTAAATTTTGGGTTTTTTCAAATTTTGGGATTTTATTACTTTGGCCTTTTTTTACTAAAATAACTAATGATAAATTACATTAATATTAGATAATGATTATTATCTTTTAATAAATTTAACATGATTACATTTTTAAAATAATATTATTTATTATAATACAATTTTTAAGATTTTTATCATTATAACATTTTATAATAAAAAGAAAATAAAAAAAAAATGAAAAATAAAATTTTAAGCTTGAAATGAAAATTTTTTCCCTTTAATGGGAAAATTTTAGGAAAAATTTTGTTATTGCTAATTAAGTTTTATAAAATCATTAAATTATGATAATTATTATTGTATTATATTTATTATCATTAATTATATATTATTGCAATAATAAAAATACATAAAACACATAAATTCCCAATAAATTTTCCTCATAATTACCATTTAAAAAGGGGAAAATTTTTTTTTATTTTTCAAATCCTAATTTTGTTTTTTTTTTCCAGGGGGTTTTATTATTTGTCCTTTTTTTCATTATAAATATAATGATTTATTACATTAATATTAGTATATTTTTATGATTTTTATATTAAGCATTATATATGATTATAATTATATATCATAAAGGAAAATTACTTATTTAAACCTTTTGAGAGAAAGTATAAAAAACCCTTTTCGTTTAAAAGTAAATTTTGAGGGTTTTAAATTAATTAGGAAATTTGAGGGTTTCCATATATTCCATTTTTTACAATAATGATAAATTTTAATATAAGACAATAATAAAGATAAAAATATAAGTATAATTATAATGATAAATTTTATAATTTCAATAATGCAATAATTAACCTATTCCCATAAATTTCATAATAATAAGGCAATAGAAATATAAAAGAATTACATTGTATTATAATTTTATTATTGTTTATTATTTCAAATCATCATTTTTTTCTATTATATATATAAATAGTTATAATGATAAAAATAGCAATAATATTAGCATAATAATTATTATAATGCAATAATGATGATAATATAAAGATAAAATGAAAGCTAAATGATAATAAACATAAAAATATGACAGTAATGATAATAATGATGATAATAATTTCATTAGTATTTATAATTTAAATAAAGGCCAAAGAATAAAAAAAAATGAAAAAAAGGCAAAATTATATATTATCATTGTAATATAATAATTATTATTGCATTATTGTTTAAAAAATATCATTTTCTATTATCATTACAAAATATTATAATATAAAATAGAATAATTATTAGCATAATAATTATTATAATGTTTAATGAAATAATAATAATGATAATATAATAATCTAATAATGATAATAATAATAAAAATGATGATATAATGAAATAATGATGATATAAATTTTAAGCCATTTATAATGAAAAAAGGCCAAAGTAAAAAACCAAAATTTGAAAAAACGGAAAAACTAGCGATTTCACCCCCTTGAGAGAAATCCCAAAAAAACCCTTTTCCTTTTTTAAGGTAAATTTTGAAAATTTTACATTTAAATTTGGTATTAGATATTTTGATGATTCCTTTATTATTGAAATAATGATTTAATAATTACATTAGTATTTATAATAAATAAAGGCCTTTTAAGAAAAAGCAAAAAAACCTTTTGTTTTTAATTAATTAGAATTTTAACATTAATTAGGGAATTATAGATTTATTGTTCCCTTTATTTTTTAAAAAATTTTGTTATTATAATCCTTAAAAAATTATTGTGTTAAATTTTTAAATTATCATTATTGTCATTATCATTATTAAAATAATTATAATGAAAAAAATACTTAATAATTAAGATAAATTATTATAATGACTATATTAAAGGGGAATTAGGGATAATGCATAATAAAAATGATGAAAATACAATAATAATAATTATCATTATAAAGCCCATTATAATGAGAAAAAGGCTAAAAGTAGAAAATCCCAAAAGTCAAAAAACCCCGAAATCTGCGAAATCAGCCTTGGAGAGATAAATGGGAAACCCCCCCTTTTTTTCCCTTAAAAAATGATTATGATGATTTTAACAATAATTCTGCTAATTAGGATGATTTTGATGATAACCCATAAACAATGACAGTAATGACGATAATAATGATAATTATGAGAGTAATTAGGACAATAATTGGGATAATAATTATACAATGATAATTATAACGATGATTTGCCTCATAATTGCAATAATAGCTATAATCAACACTATTCTAATGATTTTCCTAATAATAATAACGACAATGATAACAGAAATAATGATAAAAGTAATTACAACACGGCTATTATTGTTATTATAATCCTCATTATTGCTGTTATTATTTCCAAAATTATCATTATTGTCATTATCATTATTTGAATAATTATAAGGATGAAAATAACATTAATAAATAAGATAAAGATTATCATAATGACTATATTAGGAGTAATTAGGGCGATAATGACTAATGATAATAATGATAATGATAATGACAATAATGATAATTATCATTATAAAGCCCATCTATAATGAGAAAAAGGCTAAAAGTAGAAAAATCCTAAAAGTCGAAAAACCGGCGAAATCTAGCGAAATACAGCCTTTGGAGAGATGAGTCGAAAAGACCCCTTTTTCCAGTTTAAATGATGATTATGATGATCTTAGCAATAATTCTGCTAATTAGGATGATGACCCCATCAATAGTGACAATAATGACGATAATAATAATAATTATGAGAGAAATTAGGATAATAATTATACAATGATAATTATAATGATGATTTGCCTAATAATTACCATAACAGCAACAATCAACACTATTCTAAGGATTTTCCTAACAATAATAACGACAATGATAACAGAAATATTAATAAAAGTAATTATAACACGGCAATTCCTGTTACTATAATCCTAATTATTGTTGTTATTATTTCCAGAATTAGCATTATTGTCATTATCATTATTAAAATAATTATAATAATGAAAATAACATTATAAATTAAGACTATGATTATTATAATGACTATATTAGGGGTAATTAATGCTATAATGACAGTAATAATAATGATAATGACAATAATGGTAATTATCCCACAAGTCGAAAAACCGGCGAAATCTAGCGAAATACAGCCTGGAGAGATGAGTAGAAATCCCCCTTTTTTCCAGTTTAAATGATGATTTTGATGATCTTAGCAATAATTCAGCTTATTAGGATGATTTTAATTATAATCCCATCAATAATGACAACAATGACGATAAAAATTATAATTATGAGAGTAATTAGGACAATAATTAGGATAATAATTAGGATAATAATTATACAATGATAATTATAATGATGATTTGCCTAATAATTGCAATAATAGCATAATCATCACTATTCTAATGATTTTCCTAATAATAATAACGAAAATGATAACATAAATAATAATAAATGTAATTATAACACTGCTATTATAATCCTTATTATTGTTGTTATTATTTCCAGAATTATCATTAATAAAATATTAATAAATGTCATAATTATTATAATTTATGCCATTATTATTGTCATTATTAATGGGATTGTCATCAAAATCATCATAATTAGCAGAATCATTGCAGAAATCATCATAGTTATCCCTTAAACTCGAAAAAGGGGGTTTGTCGACCATTCTCGCAGTAGGCTATATATCGCTAGATTTCGGCGTTTTTTCGACTAGTGGGATTTATATACTTATAGTCTTTTTTCATTTTTTGATGGGCTTTATAATAATTATCATCATCATTATTATCATTAATATCATCATTATCATCATTATAGTAATTATCGCCATAATTACCCTTGTTATAATAATTATAATAGTTATTATCTTAATTATTGAAGTCATTTCCCTCATTATAACTATTTTTATAATGATAACAATAATTATAATTTTAGAAATAATAACAACAATAATAACAATTATAATAAAAATAATAGCGATATTATGATTATTTCAATAATTATTTTTATCACCATTATCGTTATTTTTATTGTTATTGTCATGAAATTCATTATTTTATAATTATCCTAATAAATGTCATTATTATCAAAATTAATGTCATTATTATTGTCATTATTAATGGGATTGTCATCAAAATCATAATAATTAGCAGAATCATTGCAGAAATCATCATAATTATCCCTTAAACTCGAAAAAGGGGGTTTGTCGACCATTCTCTCAAAAGGCTATATATCGCTAGATATTGGCGTTTTTTCGACTTAAGGGATTTTTATACTTTTAGCCCTTTTTCATTATCGATGGGCTTTATAATTATTATTATCATCATTATTACCATTAATTTCATCATTATCATCATTATGGTAATAATCGCCATAATTACACTTCGTATAATCATTATAATAATTATTATCTTAATTATTGATGTCATTTCCCTCATTATAACTATTTTTATAATGATAATAACAATAATGATCATTTTAGAAATAACAACAATAATAACAATCATAATAATAATAATAGCGATATTATGATTATTCCAATGATTATTGTTATTGTCATGAAAATCATTAGAATATTGTCGATTATTGCTATGATTGCATTAATTACGCAAATTATCGTTATAATTATTATATTATAATTATCTTAATTAATGTAATTATTACTGTCATTATTAATGGGATTGTCATCAAAATCATCATAATTATCACAATCATTGCAGAAATCATCATAATTATCCCTTAAACTCGAAGAAGGGGGTGTGTCGACCATTTTCTCGAAAGGCTATATATCGCAAGATTTCAGCGCTTTTTTCGTCTATTGGGATGTCTATACTTCTTGATTTTTTATCATGATGGATGGGCTTCATAATGATTTTCATCATCATTATAATCATTAATGTCATTATCATCATTATAGTAATTATCGCCATAATTACCCTTAATATAATCATTATAATAGTTCTTATCTTAATTAGTGATGTCATTTCACTCATTATAACTATTTTTATAATGATAATAGCAATAATGATAATTTTAGAAATAACAACAATAATAACAATTATAATAACAATAATAGCGATATTATGATTATTTCCATGATTATTTTTATTATCATTGTGGTTATTATTATTGTTATTGTCATGAAAATCATTAGAATATTGTCGATTATTGCAATTATTGCATCAATTACGCAAATTATCATTATAATTATCATTATATTATAGTTATCCTAATGTCATAATTATCATAATTATTGTCATCATTATTGTCATTATTAATGGGATTGTCATCAAAATGATCATAATTAGCAAAATCATTACAGAAATCATAATTATCCCTTAACCTCGAAAAAGGGGGTTTGTCGAAAATTCTCTCAAAAGGCAATATATCGCTAGATTTCGGCGTTTTTTAGACTTTTGGGATTTTTATACTTTTAGCCTTATTTTCATTATGGATGGGCTTTATAATGATTATCATCATCATTATTATCATTAATGTCATCATTATCATCATTATAGTATTTATCGCCACAAAAACCCTTTATATAATCTTTATAATAGTTATTATCTTAATTATTGATGTCATTTCCCTCATTATAACTATTTTTTATAATGATAATAACAATAATGATAATTTTAGAAATAATAACAACAATAATAACGATTCTAATAACAATAAGAGCGATATTATGATTATTTCAATGATTATTTTTATTATCATTATCGTTATTATTATTGTTATTGTCATGAAAATCATTAGAATATTGCCGATTATTGCTATTATTGCATTAATTACGCAAATTATCATTATAATTATCATTATATTATAATTAACTTAATGTCATAATTATCATAATTGATGTCATTATTATTGTCATTATTAATGGATTGTCATCAAAACCATCACAATTAGTAGAGTCATTGCAGAAATCATCATAATTCTCCTTTAAACTCGAAAAAGGGGTGTGTCGACCATTCTCTCAAAAGTCTATATATCGCTAGATTTCGGCGTTTTTTTCGACTTTTGGGATGTCTATACTTTTAGCCTTTTTTCATGATGGGTGGGCTTTATAATGATTATCATCATCATTATAATCATTAATGTCATTATAATCATTATAGTAATTATCGCTATAATTACACGTAATATAATCATTATAATAGTTTTTATCTTAATTATTGATGTCATTTCCCTCATTATAACTATTTTCATAATGATAATGACAATAATGATAATTTTAGAAATAATAACAACAATAATAACAGTTATAATAACAATAATAGCGATATTATGATTATTTTAATGATTATTTCTATTATCATAATCTTTATTATCATTGTTATTGTCATGAAAATCATTAGAATAGTGTCGATTATTGCTATTCTTGCATTAATTACGCAAATTATCATTATAATTTTCAAAATATTATAATCTTAATTAATGTTATAATTATCATAATGTCATTATTATAGTCATTATCAATGGGATTGTAATCAAAATCATCATAATTAGCAGAATCATTGCAGAAATCATAATTATCCCTTAAACTCGAAAAATTGGGTTTGTCGAAAATTCTCACAAAATGCTATATATAGCTGTATTTCGGCGTATTTTCAACTTTTGTGATTTATATACTTTTAGCCTTTCTTCATTATGGATGGGCTTTATAATGATTATCATCATCATTATTTTTATTAGTGTCATCATTATCATGATAGTAATTATCGCCATAATTACCCTTAATCATAATAGCTATTATCATAATTATTGATGTCATTTCCCTCATTATAACTATTTTGTAATGATAATAACAATAATGATAATTTTAGAAATATTAATAACAATAATAACAATTGTAATAATAATAGCGATATTATGATTATTTCAATGATTATTTTTATTATCATTATCGTTATTATTATTGTTATTGTCATGAAAATCCTTAGAATATTGTCGATTATTGATGTTATTGCATTAATTACGCAAATTATCATTATAATTATCATTGTATTAGAATAATCTTTATTAATGTCATAATTATCATAATTAATGTCATTATCATTGTCATTATCAATGGGATTGTCATCAAAATAATCATAATTAGTAGAATCATTGCAGAAATCATCATAATTTTCCCTTAAACTCGAAAAAGGGGGTTTGTCGAACATTCTCTCAAAAGGCAATATATCGCTAGATTTCGGCGTTTTTCAACTTTTGGTTTTTTTATACTTTTAGCCTTTTTTCATTATGGATGGGCTTTATAATGAATATAATCATTATTATTAATAATGTCATCATTATCATCATTATAGTAATTATCGACATAATTACCCTTGATATAATCATTATAATAGTTATTATCTTAATTATTGATGTCATTTCCCTCATTATAGCTATTTTTATAATGATAATAACAATAATGATAATTTTAGAAATAATAACAACAATAATAACAATCATAATAACAATAATAGCGATATTATGATTATTTCAATGATTATTTTTATTCTCATTATAGTTATTATTATTGTTATTGTCATGAAAATCATTAGAATATTGTCGATTAATGCTATTATTGCATTAATTACGCAAATTATCATTATAATTATTATACAATTATCTTAATTAATGTCATAATTATCATAATTAATGTCATTATTATTCTCATTATTAATGGGATTGTCATCAAAATCATCATAATCAGCAGCATCATTGCAGAAGTCATCATAATTATCCCTTAAACACGAAAAAGTGGATTTGGCGACCATTCTCTGAACAGGCTATATATCGGTAGATTTCGCCGTTTTTTCGACTTTTGGGTTTCTTATACTTTTAACCTTTTTTATTATGGATGGGCTTTATAATGATTATCATCATCATTATAATCATTAATGGCATCATTATCATCATTATAGTAATTATTGCCAGAATTACCCTGAATATAATCATTATAATAGTTATTATCTTAATTATTGATGTCATTTCCCCCATTATAACTATTTTCATAATGATAATAACAATAATGATAATTCTAGAAATAATAACAACAATAATAACAATTATGATAACAATAATAGCGATATTATGATTATTTCAATGATTATTTTTAAGATGATGATTATTATAATGAGTATATTAAGGGTAATTAGGGCTATAATGACAGTAATGATAATAATGATGATGATAATGACAATAATGATGATAATTACCCTTAATATAATCATTATAATAGTTATTATCTTAATTATTGATTTCCCTCATTATAACTATTTTTATAATGAAAATAACAATAATGATAATTTTAATAATTTTTATTATCATTATCGTTATTATTATTGTTATTGTCATGAAAATCATTAGAATATTGTATATTATTGTATTAATTACGCAAATTATCATTATGATTATCATTATATTAAAATCATCTTACTTAATCTCATAAATATCATAATTAATGTCATTATTATTGTCATTATTAATGGGATTGTCATCAAAATCATCATAATTAGCAAAATCATTGCAGAAATCATCATAATTATCCCTTAAACTCGAAAAAGAGGGTTTGTTGACGATTCTTTCAAATGGCTATATAACGCTTGATTTCGTTTTTTTTTTTTTTTTTTACTTTTGGGAATTTTATACTTTTAGCCTTTTTTCATTATGGATGGTCTTTATAATGATTATCATCATCATTATTATCATTGATGTCATCATTATAGTAATTATCGCCATAATTACCCTTAATATAATCATTATAATAGTTATTATTTTCATTATTGATGTCATTTCCCTTATTATAACTATTTTTATAATGATAATAACAATAATGGTAATTTTAGAAATACTAATAACAATAATAACAATTATAATAGCAATAATTGCGATATTATGATTATTTCAATGATTATTTATTATCATTATCGTAATTATTATTGTTATTGTCATGAAAATCATTAGAATATTGTTGATTATTGCTATTATTGCATAAATTACGTAAATTATCATTATTATCATCATTATATGATAATTATCTTCATTAATGTCATAATTATCATAATTAATGTCATTATTATTGTCATTATTAATTGGATTGTCATGAAAATCGTCATAATTAGAAGAATCATTGTAGAAATCATCATAATTATCCCTTAAACTCGAAAAAGGGGGTATGTCGACCATTCTCTCGAAAGGCTATATATCGCTAGATTTCGACGTTTATTCGACTTTTGGGATTTTTATACTTTTAACCTTTTTTTTAATATAGATGGGCTTTATAATGATTATTATCATCATTATTATCATTAGTGTCATCATTATCATTATAATAATTATCGCCATAATAACCCTTTATATAATCATTATAATAGTTATTATCTTAATTATTGATGTCATTTCCCTCATTATAACTATTTTATAATGATAATAACAATCATGATAATTTTAGAAATAATAACAAAAATAAAAACGATTATAATAACAATAATAGCGATATTATGATTATTTCAATGATTATTTTTATTATCATTATTGTTATTATTAATTTTATTGTCATGAAAATCATTAGAATATTGTCGATTATTGCTATTACTGCATTAATTACGCAAATTATCATTATAATTATCATTATATTAGAATTAACTTAATGTCATAATTATCATAATTGATGTCATTATTATTGTCATTGTTAATGGGATTGTCATCAAAATCATCATAATTAGAAGAATCATTGCAGAAATCATCATAATTATCCCTTCAACTCGAAAAAGGGGGTGTGTCGACCATTCTCTCAAAAGTCTATATATCGTTAGATTTCGGCGTTTTTTTCGACTTTTGGAATTTTTATACTTTTAGCCTTTTTCTCATGATGGGTGGGCTTTATGATTATCATCATCATTATAATCTTTAATATCATTATCATCATTATAGTAATTATCGCAATAATTACCCTTAATATAATTATTAAAATAGTTATTATCTTAATTATTGGTGTTATTTCACTTTCACTCATTGTAACTATAGTTATAATGATAATAACAATAATGATAATTTTAGAAATAATAACAACAATAAAAACAATTATAATAACAATTATAGCGATATTATGATTATTTCAATGATTATTTTTATTATCATTATCGTTATTATTGTTATTGACATTAAAATCATTAGAATAGTGTAGGTTATTGCTATTACTGCATTAATTACACAAATTATCATTATAATTATCATTATATTAGAATTAACTTAATGTCATAATTATCATAATTGATGTCATTATTATTGTCATTGTTAATGGGATTGTCATCAAAATCATCATAATTAAAAGAATCATTGCAGAAATCATCATAACTATCCCTTAAACTCGAAAAAGGGGGTTTACCGACCATTCTCTCAAATGTAATATATCGCTAGATTTCGGCGTTTTTCGACTTTTCGATTTTTTACACCTTTTGCCGTTTTTCATTATTGATGTGCTTTATAATGAATATAATCTTCATTATTATCATTAATGTCATCATTATCATCATTATAATAATTATCGCCATAATTACCCTTAATATAATCATTATAATCGTTATTATCTTAATTATTGGTGTCATTTCCCTCATTATAACTCTTTTTGTAATGATAATAACAATAATGATAATTTTAGAAATAATAACAGTAATAACAATTATAATAACAGTAATAGCGATATTATGATTATGTCAATGATTATTTTTATTACCATTATCGTTATTATTATTGTTATTCTCATGAAAATCATTATTGCTATTATTGCATTAATTACGCAAATTATCATTATAATTATCATTATATTTTAATTATCGTAATTAATGTCATAATTATTGTCATTATTAATGGGATTTTCATCAAAATCATCATAATTAGCGGAATCCATGCAGAAATCATCATAATTATCCCTTAAACTCGAAAAAGGTGGTTTGTCGACCATTTCGGCGTTTTTTCGACTTTTGGGATTTTTATACTTTTAGCCTTTTTCATTATGGATAAGCTTTATAATGATTATCATCATTATTCTCATTAATGTCATCGTTATCATTTTAGTAATTATCGCCATAATTACCCTTAATAAAATTATTATAATAGTTATTACCTTAATTATTGATGTCATTTCCCTCATAATAACTATTTTTATAATGATGATAACAATTACTATAATTTTAGAAATAATATCAACAATAATAACAATTATAATAATAATATTAGCGATATTATGATTATTGCAATTATTATTTTTATTATCATTATCGTTAGTATTATTGTTATTGTCATGAAAACCATAAGAATATTGTTAATTATTGCTATTATTGCATTAATTATGCAAATTATCATTATAATTATCTTAATGAATGTCATAATTATCATAATTAATGTCATTATTATTGTCATTATTATTGGGATTGTCATCAAAATCATCATAATTAGCAGAGTCATTGGGGAAATCATCATAATTATCCCATAAACACGAAAGAGGTTTTTTTCGACCATTCTCTCACATGCTATATATCGGTAGATTTCGGCGTTTTTTCGACTTCTGTGATATTTTATAGTTTTAGCCTTTTTTTCATTATTAATGTGCTTTATAATGATTATCATCATCATTATTAACATTAATGTCATCATTATCATCATTATAGTAATTTTCGCCATAATTATCCTTAATATAATCATAATAATAGTTATTATCTTAATTATTGATGTCATTTCGCTCATTATTACTATTTTTATAATGATAATAACAATAATGATAATTTTAGAAATAATAACAACAATAATAACAATTATAATAACAATAATACCGATATTATGATTATTTCAATGATTATTTTTAAGATAATGATTATTATAATGACTATTATGGGCAATTAGGGCGATAATTACAGTAATGATAATAATGATGATGATATTGACAATAATGATGATAATTATCATTATAAAGCCCAACTATAATGAGAAAAAGGCTAAAAATAGAAAAATCCCACAAGTCGAAAAACCGGCGAAATCGAGCAAAATACAGCCTATGGAGAGATGAGTCGAAAACACCCCCCTTTACCAGTTTAAATGATGATTAGGATGATCTTTGGAATAATTCTGCTAATTAGGATGATTTTGATGATGATGATCATCAACATCATGGGGGCTGACGCCGACGGGGGCGCATAGCCGCATCCACCCTTCGCTTCCACCTACGAGGATCCCTCATGGCTAGGCGCCAGGCAGGGACTCGGCCCATCTCTAGTTCTTCACGGCAGGTTTGGTCGATCTGCCCAAGCCATGACTTCCTCGGTCGTCCCACAGGCCTTCTCCACCCAGGGTTGTCTCGAATAGAGACGACCTGATGGGCAGGATCATCCTGAGGAAAGCGAGCCAGGTGGCCATATAGCCTGAGTTGGCGATCACGGATTGTGCAGATAAAAGGGCTTGTGCCAGTCTCACGGTGCAACCGTTGATTGGACACATGGTCCCGCCAACAGTACCCCATGATCTGGCGCAAGGACCTATTACAAAAGGCTTCAAGACGAGCCTCCAAGGCACAGGACAATGTCCAGGTTTCGCTACCGTATAGCAAAACTGGCATTATCAGGTCCATAAAAACCCAAGCTTGGTCCTTCTGCACAGGTACCGACATCTCCAAATACTCTTGTTGAGAGAGCTCATGACCCCTGCTGCCAGGCCAATCCGTCTGCTGACTTCATGGTCTGACAGCCCAGAGTTATGAACTACACTACCAAGGTATGTAAAGCTCTCTGTGACTTCAATGTCCTCGCCGCAAGCACGTACCGACTGAACAGGTTCTCCTATCAAGTCCCCAAATTCCTGGACCTTGGTCTTGGTCCAGGAGACCTCTAGACCCAGGGGCTTCGCTTCATTGCTAAATGCATCGAGAGCCGCTACTAGGGTTTCCAAAGACTCAGATAGAATGGCAACGTCATCAGCAAAGTCAAGGTCTGTAACCTTGATATTGCCCAGCGTTGCCCCACAATGACTTTGAACAGTAGCTCTGCCCAGTATCCAGGCCATGCAAGTGTTGAAAAGAGTTGGTGCAAGGACACAGCCTTGCCTCACTCCTGAACTAACAGCAAAGAAGCTCGACAGGCCCCCACCACACTTTACAGCACTTTCAATGCCAGTATACAGGCTTGCTATTAGTCCAATAATCCTTGTTGGTATTCCTCTCAGCCTCAGGATCTCCCAAAGTGACTCCCGATGCACCATAATTTTGATGATAACCCCATCAATAATGACAAAAATGACGATAATAAGGATAATTATGAGAGTAATTAGGACAATAATTATGATAATAATTATAAAATGATAATTATAATGATGATTTGCATAATAATTGCAATAATAGCAATAATCAACACTATTCTATTATTTTCCTAATAATAATAACGACAATGATAACAGAAATGATAATAAAAATAATTATAACACGGCTATTATTTTTATTATAATCTTTATTATTTTTGTTATTATATCCAGAATTATCATTATTGTTATTATCATTATTAAAATAATTATAATGATGAAAATGACATTAATAATTGATATAATGATTATTATAATGACTATATTAAGGGTGATTAGGGCGATAATGACAGTAATGATAATGATGATAATGACAATAATTATGATGAGCGAAATACAGCCTTTGGAGAGATGAGTAGAAAAAAAACTTTTTTAAATGATGATTATGATGATCTTAGCAATAATTCTCCTAATTAGCATGATTTTGATGATAACCCCATCAATAATGACAATAATGACGATAATAATGATAATTATGAGAGTAATTAGGACAATAATTATGGTAATAATTATACAATGATAGTGCGATAATGACAGTAATGGTAATAATGATGATAATGACAAATAATGATGTCATTTCCCTCATTATAACTTTTTTTTAATTATAATAACAATAATGATAATTTTAGAAATAATAACAACAATAATAACAATTATAATAACAATAATAGCGATATTAAGATTATTTCAATGATTATTTTTATTATCATTATCGTTATTATTATTGTTATTGTTATGAAAATCATTAGAATATTATCGATTATTGCTATTATTGCATTAATTACGCAAATTATCATTATAATTATCATTATATAATTATCTTATTTTTATCCTAATTAATGTCATTATTATTTTCATTATTAATGTGATTGTCATCAAAATCATCATATAAAGCAGAATCATTGCGGAAATCATCATAATTATCCCTTAAACTCGAAAAAGGGGGTTTGTCGACCACTCTCTCAAAAGGCTAGATTTCGGCGTTTTTTCGACTTTTGGGATTTTTATACTTTTAGCCATTTATTCATTATGGATAGGCTTTATGATTATTATCAGCATCATTATTCTCTTAATTATTGATGTCATTTCCCTCATTATAACTATTTTTATAATGATAATTACAATAATGATTTTAGAAATAATAACAATAATAACAATTATAATAACAATAACAGCGATATTATGATTATTTCAATGATTATTTTTCTTATCATTATCGTTATTATCATTGTTATTGTCATGAAAATCATTTTAATATTGTCGATTATTACTATTATTGCATTAATTACGCAAATTACTATAATTATCTTACTTAATGTCACAATTATTATAATTAATGTCATTATTATTATCATTATTAATGGGATTGTCAATATCATCATAATTAGCAGAATCATTGCAGAAATCATCATAATTATCCCTTAAACTCGAAAAAGGGGGTTTGTCGACCATTCTCTCAAAATATATATCGTTAGATTGCGGCGTTTTTTCGACTTTTAGGATTTTTATACTTTTAGACTTTTTTCATCATGGATGGGCATTACAATGATTATCATCATCATTATTATCATTAATGTCATCACTATCATTATTATAGTAATTATCGCCATAATTACTCTTAATATAATCATTATAATTGTTATTCTTTTAATTATTGATGTCATTTTCCTCATTATAACTGTTTTTATAATGTTAATAAAATAGTGATCATTTTAGAAATAATAACAACAATAATAACAATTATAATAACAATAATAGCGATATTATGATTATTTCAATGATTATTTTTATTATCATTATCGTTATTATTATTGTTATTGTCATAAAAATCATTAGAATATTGTCAATTATTGCTATTATTGCATTAATTACGCAAATTATCATTATAATTATCATTATAATATAATTATCTTAATGTCATTTTTACTGTCATTATTAATGGGATTGTCATCTAAATCATCATAATTAGCAGAATCATTAGAGAAATCATCATAATTATCCCTTATACTCGAAAAAAGGGGTTTGTCTCGAAAGGCTATATATATCTCGCTAGATTTCTGCGTTTTTTTTCGACTTTTGGGATTTGTATACTTCATGATTTTTTTATCATGATGGGTGGGCTTTATAATGATTTTCATCATCATTATAATCATTAATGTCATTGTCATCATTATAGTAATTACCGCCATAATTACCCTTAATATAATCATCATAATAGTTCTTATCTTAATTATTGATGTCATTTCCCTCTTTATAACTATTTATATAATGATAATAACAATAATGATAATCTTAGAAATAATAACAATTATAATAACAATAATAGCGATATTGTGATTATTTCAATGATTATTTTTATTATCATTTTCGTTAGTATTATTGTTATTGTCATGAAAATCATTAGAATAGTGTCGATTATTGTTATAATTGCATTAATTACGCAAATTATCATTATAATGATCATTATATTATATTTATCTTAAGTAATGTCAAAATTATCATAATTGATGTCAATAATGATAATTATAAGAGTAATTAGGACAATAATTATGATAATAATTATACAGTGATAATTATAATGATGTTTTGCCTAATAATTGCAATAATAGCAATAATCAACACTATTCTTATGATTTTCCTAATAATAATTACGACAATGATAACAGAAATAATAATATAAGTAACTATAACACTATATTATAATCCTTATTATTGTTGTTATTATTTCCAGAATTATCATTATTGTCATTATCATTATTAAAATAATGATAATGATGAAAATGACATTAATAATTAGGATAATGATTATTATAATGACTATATTAAGGGTAATTAGGGCGATAATGACAGTAATAACTATGAAGATGATAATGACAATAATCATGATAATTATCATTATAAAGCCCATCTATAATGAGAAAAAGGCTAAAAGTAGAAAAATCCCACAAGTCGGGAACCGGTCAAATTGAGCGAAATTTTGCCTTTGGAGAGATGAGATGAAAACATTCCTTTTTCCAGTTTAAATGATGATTATGATGATCTTAGTAATAATTCTGCTAATTAGGATTATTTTGATGATAACCCCATCAATAATGACAATAATGACGATAATAATGATAATTATGAGAGTAATTAGGACAATAATAATGATAATAACTAAACAATGATAATTATAATGGTGATTTGCCTAATAATTGCAATAATAGCAATAATCAACACTATTCTAATGATTTTCTTAATAATAATAAAGACGATTATAACAGAAATAATAATAAAAGTAATTATAACACGGCTATTATTGTTATCATAATCCCTATTATTCTTGTTATTATTTTCAGAATTATCATTATTGTCATTATAATTATCAAAATTATTATAATGATGATAAAGGCATTAATAATTAAGATAATGATTATTTTAATGACTATATTAAGGGAAATTAGGGCGATAATGACAGTAATGATAATAATGATGATGGTAATGACAATAATGATGATAATTATCATTATAAAGCCCATCTATAATGAGAAAAAGGCTAAAAGTAGAAAAATCCTAAAAGTCGAAAAACCGGCGAAATCGAGGGAAATAAAGCCTTTGGAGAGATGAGTCGAAAACCCACCTTTTTCCAGTTTAAATGATGATTATGATGATCTTAGTAATAATTCTGCTAATTAGGATTATTTTGATGATAACCCCATCAATGATGACAATAATGACGATAATAATGATAATTTTGAGAGTAATTAGGACAATAATTATGATAATAATTATACAGTGATAATTATAATGATGATTTCCCTAATAATTGCAATAATAGCAATAATCAACACTATACAAAAGATTTTCCTAATGATAATAACGACAATTATAATAAAAATAATAATTAAAGAAATTATAACACGGCTATTATTGTTATTATAATCCTTATTATTGTTGCTATTATTTCCAGAATTATCATTATTGTCATTATCATTATTAAAATAATAATAATGATGAAAATGACATTAATAAGAAATGTAATGATTATTATAATGACCATATTAAGGGTAATTAGGGCGATAATGACAGTAATGATAATAATGATAATGACAATAATGACGATAATTATCATTATAAAGCCAATCTGAAATGAGAAAAACGCTAAAAGTAGAAAAATTACATAAGTCGAAAAACCGGCGAAATCTAACAAAATACAGCCTTTGGAGAAATGATTAAAAACTCCCCTTTTTCGAGTTTAAAGGATGATTATTATGATCTTAGCAATAATTTTGCTAATTAGGATGATTTTGATAACCCCATCAATAATGACGATAATAATGATAATTATAAGAGTAATTAATACAATAATTATATAATGATAATTATAATGATTGCCTAATAATTGCAATAATAGCAATAATCAACACTATTCGAATGATTTTCCTAATAATAATAACGACAATGATAACAGATTTATTCATAAAGGTAATTAAAACACGGCTATTATTGTTATTATAATCCTTATTATTATTGTTATTATTTTCAGAATTATCATTATTAAAATAATTATAATGATGAAAATGACATTAATAATTAAGATAATTATTATCAGAATGACTACATTAAGGGTAATTAGGGCGATAATGAGAGTAATGATAATAATGATTTATGATAATGACAATAATGATAATTATCATTATAAAGCCCATCTATAATGAGAAAAAGGCTAAAAATCCCAAAAGTCGAAAAACCGGTTAAATCTAGCGAAATACAACCTTTGGAGAGATCAGTCGGAAACCCCCCTTTTTCCTGTATAAATGATGATTATGATGATCTTAGCAATTATTCTGCTAATTATGATGATTTTGATGATAACCTCATCAATAATGACGATAATAATGATAATTATGAGATTAATTAGGACAATAATTAGGATAATAATTATACAATGATAATTATAATGATGATTTGCCTAATAATTGCAATAATAGCAATAATCAAAGTTATTCTATTTTTTTTCCTAGTAATAATAACGATAATGATAACAGAAATAATAATAAAAGTAATTATAACAAGGCTACTATTGTTATTATAATCCTTATTATTGTTCTTATGATTTCCAGAATTATCATTATTGTCATTATCATTATCAAAATAATTATAATGATGAAAATGACATTAATAATTAAGGTAGTGATTATTATAATGACTATATTAAGGGTAATTAGGGCGATAATGACAGTAATGATAATAATGATGATAATGATAATAATGATGATGATAATGATAATAATGATGATGATAATGATAATAATGATGATAATGATAATAATGATGATGATAATGATAATAATGATGATGATAATGATAATAATGATGATAATGATAATAATGATGATGATAATGATAATAATGATGATAATTATCATTATAAAGCCCATCTATAATGAGAAAAAGGCTGAAAGTAGAAAAATCCCGTAGGTCTAAAAACCGGCGAAATCTAGCAAAATACAGCGTTTGGAGAGATGAGTCGAAAACCCTCCTTTTTCCAGTTTAAATGATGATTATGATGTTCTTTTCAATAATTCTGCCAACTAGGATGATAACTCCATTAATAATGACAATAATGACGAAAATAATGATAATTATGCGAGTAATTAGATCAATAATTATGATAATAATTATAAAATGATAATTATAATGATGATTAGCCTAATACTTGCAATAATAGCAATAATCAACACTATTCTAATGATTTTCCTAATAATGATAACGACAATGATAACAGAAATAATAATAAAAGTAATTATAACACGGCTATTATTGTTATTATAATCCTTATTATTGTTGTTATTATTTCCAGAATTATCATTATTGTCATTATCATTATTAGAATAATTATAATGATGAAAATTACATTAATAATTAAGATAATGATTATTATAATGACTATATTAAGGGTAATTAGTGAGATATTGACAGTAATGATGATAATGATCATAATGACAATAATGATAATTATCATTATAAAGCCCATCTATAATGAGAAAAAGGCTAAAAGTAGAAAAATCCCAAAAGTCGAAAAACCGGTTAAATCTAGCGAAATACATCCTTTGGAGAGATGATTCGAAATCCCCCCTTTTTCCAGTTTAAAGGATGATTATGATGATGTTTCCAATAATTCTGCTAATTAGGATGATTTTGATGATAACCCTAACAATAATGACAATAATGACGATAATAATGATAATTATGAGAGTAATTAGGACAATAATTATTATAATAATTATACAGTGATAATTATAATGATGATTTGCCTAATAATTGCAATAATACCAATAATCAACACTATTCTAATGATTTTCCTAATAATAATAACGACAATACTAACAGAAATAATAATAAAAGTAATTATAACACGGCTATTATTGTTATTATAATCCTTATTTTTGTTTTTATTATAATCCTTATTATTGTTGTTATTATAATCCTTATTATTGTTATTATTTCCAGAATTATCATTATTGTCAGTATCATTATTAAAATAATTTTAATGATGAAAATAACATTAGTAATTAAGATAATGATTATTATAATGACTATATTAAGGGTAATTAGGGAGATAATGACAGTAATGATAACAATGATGATGATAATGACAATAATGAGGATAATTATCATTAGAAAGCCTACCTATAATGAGAAAATGGCTAAAAGTAGAAAAATCCCATAAGTCGAAAAGCCGGCGAAATCGAGCGAGATACAGCCTTTGGAGAGATGTGTCGAAATCGTCCCTTTTTCCAGTTTAAATGATGATTATGATGATATAAGCAATAATTCTGCTAATTAGGATGATTTTGATGATAACCCCATCAATAAGGACAATAATGACGATAATAATAATTATGAGAGTAATTAGGAATATAATTATGGTAATAATTATACAATGATAATCATAATGATGATTTGCCTAATAATTGCAATAATAGCAATAATCAACACTATTCTAATGATTTGCCTAATAATAATAACGACAATGCTAACAGAAATAATAATAAAAGTAATTATAACACGGCTATTATTGTTATTATAATCCTTCTTATTGTTGTTGTTATTATTTCCAGAATTATCATTATTGTCATTATCATTATTAAAATAATAATAATGATGAAAATGACATAAATAAGTAAGGTAATGATTATTATAATGACCATATTAATGGTAATTAGGGCGATAATGACAGTAATGATAATAATGATGGTGATAATGACAATAATGATGATAATTATCATTATAAAGTCCATCCCTAATGAGAAAAAGTCTAAAAGTAGAAAAATCCTAATAATAGAAAAACCGACGAAATCTTGCGAAATACAGCCTTTCGAGACATGAGTCGAAAATCCCCCTTTTTCCAGTTTAAATGATGATTATGATGATCGTAGCAATAATTCTGCTAATTAGAATGATTTTGATGATAACCCCATCAATAATGAAAATAATGAGGATAATAATGATAATTATGAGAGTAATTAGGACTAATTAGGATAATAACCATACAATGATAATTATAATGATGATCTGCCAAATAATTGCAATAATAGCAATAATCAACACTATTCTAATGATTTTCTTAATAATAATAACGACAATGATAACAAATAATAATAAAAGTAATTATAACACGGCTATTATTATTATAATCCTTATTATTGTTATTATTTACAGAATTATCATTATAGATATTATCATTATTAAAATAATTATAATGATGAAAATGACATTAATAATTATGATAATTATCATTATAAGGATTATATTAAGGGTAATTAGGGCGATAATGACAGTAATGATAACAATAATGATGATAATGACAATAAGGATAATTATCATTATAGAGCCAATCTATAAGGAGAAAAAGGCTAAAAGTAGAAAAATCCCATAAGTCGAAAAAACGGCGAAATCTAGCGAAGTAAAGTCTTTGGGGAGATGAGTCGAAAACCCACCTTTTTCCAATATAAATGATGATGATCTTAGGAATAATTCTGCTAATTAGGATGATTTTGATGATAACGTTATCAATAAAGACGATAATAATGATAATTATGAGAGTAATTAGGAATATAATTATGATAATAATTATACAATGATAATTAGAATGATGATTTGCCTAATAATTGCAATAATAGCAATAATCAACACTATTCTAATTATTTTCCTGATAATAATAACGACGATTATAACACAAATAATAATAAAAGTAATTATAACACGGCGATTATTTTTATAATCCTTATTATTGTTGTTAGTATTTCCAGAATTATCATTATTGTCATTTTCATTATAAAAATAATTATAATAGGGAAAATGACATTAATAATTAAGATAATGATTATTATAATGACTATACTAAGGGTAATTAGGGCGATAATGACTAATAAAAATGATGATAATGACAATAATGATAATTATCATTATAAAGCCAATCTATGATGAGAAAAAGGCTAAAAGTAGAAAAATCCTAATAGTCGAAAAACCGACGAAATCTAGAGAAATAAAGCCTTTAGAGAGATCAGTCGGAAACCCCCTTTTTCAAGTTTAAATGAAGATTATGGTGATCTGAGCAATAATTCTGCTAATTAGGATGATTTTGATGATAACCCCATGAATAATGACAGTCACGATAATAATGATAATTATGAGTAATTAGGACAATAATTATGATAATAATTATACAATGATAATTATAATGATTTGCCTAATAATTGCAATAATAGCATAATCAACACTAACCTAATGATTTCCCTAATAATGATAACGACTATGATAACAGAAATAATAATAAATGTAATTATAACACGACTATTATAATCCTTATTATTGTTGTTATTATTTCCAGAATTATCATTATTGTCCTTATCATTATCAAAATGATTA
>NC_091584.1:14641547-14664075 GCF_042767895.1 Penaeus vannamei | reverse complement strand
GAATAGTGTTGATTATTGCTATTATTGCAAGTATTAGGCTAATCATCATTATAATTATCATTTTATAATTATTATCATAATTATTGATCTAATTACTCGCATAATTATCATTATTTTCGTCATTATTGTCATTATTAATGGAGTTATCATCCTAGTTGGCAGAATTATTGAAAAGAACATCATAATCATCATTTAAACTGGAAAAAGGAGGGTTTTCGACTCATCTCTCCAAACGCTGTATTTTGCTAGATTTCGCCGGTTTTTAGACCTACGGGATTTTTCTACTTTCAGCCTTTTTCTCATTATAGATGGGCTTTATAATGATAATTATCATCATTATTATCATTATCATCATCATTATTATCATTATCATCATTATTATCATTATCATCATCATTATTATCATTATCATCATCATTATTATCATTATCATCATTATTATCATTATCATCATCATTATTATCATTATCATCATCATTATTATCATTATCATCATTATTATCATTACTGTCATTATCGCCCTAATTACCCTTAATATAGTCATTATAATAATCACTACCTTAATTATTAATGTCATTTTCATCATTATAATTATTTTGATAATGATAATGACAATAATGATAATTCTGGAAATCATAAGAACAATAATAAGGATTATAATAACAATAGTAGCCTTGTTATAATTACTTTTATTATTATTTCTGTTATCATTATCGTTATTATTACTAGGAAAAAAAATAGAATAACTTTGATTATTGCTATTATTGCAATTATTAGGCAAATCATCATTATAATTATCATTGTATAATTATTATCCTAATTATTGTCCTAATTAATCTCATAATTATCATTATTATCGTCATTATTGATGAGGTTATCATCAAAATCATCATAATTAGCAGAATAATTGCTAAGATCATCATAATCATCATTTATACAGGAAAAAGGGGGGTTTCCGACTGATCTCTCCAAAGGTTGTATTTCGCTAGATTTAACCGGTTTTTCGACTTTTGGGATTTTTAGCCTTTTTCTCATTATAGATGGGCTTTATAATGATAATTATCATTATTGTCATTATCATAAATCATTATTATCATTACTCTCATTATCGCCCTAATTACCCTTAATGTAGTCATTCTGATAATAATTATCTTAATTATTAATGTCATTTTCATCATTATAATTATTTTAATAATGATAATTCTGAAAATAATAACAATAATAATAAGGATTATAATAACAATAATAGCCGTGTTTTAATTACCTTTATGAATAAATCTGTTATCATTGTCGTTATTATTATTAGGAAAATCATTCGAATAGTGTTGATTATTGCTATTATTGCAATTATTAGGCAATCATTATAATTATCATTATATAATTATTGTATTAATTACTCTTATAATTATCATTATTATCGTCATTATTGATGGGGTTATCAAAATCATCCTAATTAGCAAAATTATTGCTAAGATCATAATAATCATCCTTTAAACTCGAAAAAGGGGAGTTTTTAATCATTTCTCCAAAGGCTGTATTTTGTTAGATTTCGCCGGTTTTTCGACTTATGTAATTTTTCTACTTTTAGCGTTTTTCTCATTTCAGATTGGCTTTATAATGATAATTATCGTCATTATTGTCATTATCATTATTATCATTACTGTCATTATCGCCCTAATTACCCTTAATATGGTCATTATAATAATCATTACATTTCTTATTAATGTCATTTTCATCATTATTATTATTTTAATAATGATAATGACAATAATGATAATTCTGGAAATAATAGCAACAATAATAAGGATTATAATAACAATAATAGCCGTGTTATAATTTCTTTAATTATTATTTTTATTATAATTGTCGTTATTATCATTAGGAAAATCTTTTGTATAGTGTTGATTATTGCTATTATTGCAATTATTAGGGAAATCATCATTATAATTATCACTGTATAATTATTATCATAATTATTGTCCTAATTACTCTCAAAATTATCATTATTATCGTCATTATTGTCATCATTGATGGGGTTATCATCAAAATAATCCTAATTAGCAGAATTATTACTAAGATCATCATAATCATCATTTAAACTGGAAAAAGGTGGGTTTTCGACTCATCTCTCCAAAGGCTTTATTTCCCTCGATTTCGCCGGTTTTTCGACTTTTAGGATTTTTCTACTTTTAGCCTTTTTCTCATTATAGATGGGCTTTATAATGATAATTATCATCATTATTGTCATTACCATCATCATTATTATCATTACTGTCATTATCGCCCTAATTTCCCTTAATATAGTCATTAAAATAATCATTATCTTAATTATTAATGCCTTTATCATCATTATAATAATTTTGATAATTATAATGACAATAATGATAATTCTGAAAATAATAACAAGAATAATAGGGATTATGATAACAATAATAGCCGTGTTATAATTACTTTTATTATTATTTCTGTTATAATCGTCTTTATTATTATTAAGAAAATCATTAGAATAGTGTTGATTATTGCTATTATTGCAATTATTAGGCAAATCACCATTATAATTATCATTGTTTAGTTATTATCATTATTATTGTCCTAATTACTCTCATAATTATCATTATTATCGTCATTATTGTCATTATTGATGGGGTTATCATCAAAATAATCCTAATTAGCAGAATTATTACTAAGATCATCATAATCATCATTTAAACTGGAAAAAGGAATGTTTTCATCTCATCTCTCCAAAGGCAAAATTTCGCTCAATTTGACCGGTTCCCGACTTGTGGGATTTTTCTACTTTTAGCCTTTTTCTCATTATAGATGGGCTTTATAATGATAATTATCATGATTATTGTCATTATCATCTTCATAGTTATTACTGTCATTATCGCCCTAATTACCCTTAATATAGTCATTATAATAATCATTATCCTAATTATTAATGTCATTTTCATCATTATCATTATTTTAATAATGATAATGACAATAATGATAATTCTGGAAATAATAACAACAATAATAAGGATTATAATATAGTGTTATAGTTACTTATATTATTATTTCTGTTATCATTGTCGTAATTATTATTAGGAAAATCATAAGAATAGTGTTGATTATTGCTATTATTGCAATTATTAGGCAAAACATCATTATAATTATCACTGTATAATTATTATCATAATTATTGTCCTAATTACTCTTATAATTATCATTATTGACATCAATTATGATAATTTTGACATTACTTAAGATAAATATAATATAATGATCATTATAATGATAATTTGCGTAATTAATGCAATTATAACAATAATCGACACTATTCTAATGATTTTCATGACAATAACAATAATACTAACGAAAATGATAATAAAAATAATCATTGAAATAATCACAATATCGCTATTATTGTTATTATAATTGTTATTATTTCTAAGATTATCATTATTGTTATTATCATTATATAAATAGTTATAAAGAGGGAAATGACATCAATAATTAAGATAAGAACTATTATGATGATTATATTAAGGGTAATTATGGCGGTAATTACTATAATGATGACAATGACATTAATGATTATAATGATGATGAAAATCATTATAAAGCCCACCCATCATGATAAAAAAATCATGAAGTATACAAATCCCAAAAGTCGAAAAAAAACGCAGAAATCTAGCGAGATATATATAGCCTTTCGAGACAAACCCCTTTTTTCGAGTATAAGGGATAATTATGATGATTTCTCTAATGATTCTGCTAATTATGATGATTTAGATGACAATCCCATTAATAATGACAGTAAAAATGACATTAAGATAATTATATTATAATGATAATTATAATGATAATTTGCGTAATTAATGCAATAATAGCAATAATTGACAATATTCTAATGATTTTTATGACAATAACAATAATAATAACGATAATGATAATAAAAATAATCATTGAAATAATCATAATATCGCTATTATTGTTATTATAATTGTTATTATTGTTGTTATTATTTCTAAAATGATCACTATTTTATTAACATTATAAAAACAGTTATAATGAGGAAAATGACATCAATAATTAAAAGAATAACAATTATAATGATTATATTAAGAGTAATTATGGCGATAATTACTATAATAATGATAGTGATGACATTAATGATAATAATGATGATGATAATCATTGTAATGCCCATCCATGATGAAAAAAGTCTAAAAGTATAAAAATCCTAAAAGTCGAAAAAACGCCGCAATCTAACGATATATATTTTGAGAGAATGGTCGACAAACCCCCTTTTTCGAGTTTAAGGGATAATTATGATGATTTCTGCAATGATTCTGCTAATTATGATGATATTGACAATCCCATTAATAATGATAATAATAATGACATTAATTATAATAATTGTGACATTAAGTAAGATAATTATAGTAATTTGCGTAATTAATGCAATAATAGTAATAATCGACAATATTAAAATGATTTTCATGACAATAACAATGATAATAACGATAATGATAAGAAAAATAATCATTGAAATAATCATAATATCGCTGTTATTGTTATTATAATTGTTATTATTGTTATTATTTCTAAAATCATTATTGTAATTATCATTATAAAAATAGTTATAATGAGGGAAATGACATCAATAATTAAGAGAATAATGATGATGATAATAATCATAAAGCCTATCCATAATGAATAAATGGCTAAAAGTATAAAAATCCCAAAAGTCGAAAAAACGCCGAAATCTAGCCTTTTGAGAGAGTGGTCGACAAACCCCCTTTTTCGAGTTTAAGGGATAATTATGATGATTTCCGCAATGATTCTGCTTTATATGATGATTTTGATGACAATCACATTAATAATGAAAATAATAATGACATTAATTAGGATAAAAATAAGATAATTATATAATGATAATTATAATGATAATTTGCGTAATTAATGCAATAATAGCAATAATCGATAATATTCTAATGATTTTCATAACAATAACAATAATAATAACGATAATGATAATAAAAATAATCATTGAAATAATCTTAATATCGCTATTATTGTTATTATAATTGTTATTATTGTTGTTATTATTTCTAAAATTATCATTATTGTTATTATAATTAAAAAAAAGTTATAATGAGGGAAATGACATCATTATTTGTCATTATCATCATTATTACCATTACTGTCATTATCGCACTATCATTGTATAATTATTACCATAATTATTGTCCTAATTACTCTCATAATTATCATTATTATCGTCATTATTGTCATTATTGATGGGGTTATCATCAAAATCATGCTAATTAGGAGAATTATTGCTAAGATCATCATAATCATCATTTAAAAAAGTTTTTTTTCTACTCATCTCTCCAAAGGCTGTATTTCGCTCATCATAATTATTGTCATTATCATCATTATCATTACTGTCATTATCGCCCTAATCACCCTTAATATAGTCATTATAATAATCATTATATCAATTATTAATGTCATTTTCATCATTATAATTATTTTAATAATGATAATAACAATAATGATAATTCTGGATATAATAACAAAAATAATAAAGATTATAATAAAAATAATAGCCGTGTTATAATTATTTTTATTATCATTTCTGTTATCATTGTCGTTATTATTATTAGGAAAATAATAGAATAGTGTTGATTATTGCTATTATTGCAATTATTATGCAAATCATCATTATAATTATCATTTTATAATTATTATCATAATTATTGTCCTAATTACTCTCATAATTATCCTTATTATCGTCGTTTTTGTCATTATTGATGGGGTTATCATCAAAATTATGGTGCATCGGGAGTCACTTTGGGAGATCCTGAGGCTGAGAGGAATACCAACAAGGATTATTGGACTAATAGCAAGCCTGTATACTGGCATTGAAAGTGCTGTAAAGTGTGGTGGGGGCCTGTCGAGCTTCTTTGCTGTTAGTTCAGGAGTGAGGCAAGGCTGTGTCCTTGCACCAACTCTTTTCAACACTTGCATGGCCTGGATACTGGGCAGAGCTACTGTTCAAAGTCATTGTGGGGCAACGCTGGGCAATATCAAGGTTACAGACCTTGACTTTGCTGATGACGTTGCCATTCTATCTGAGTCTTTGGAAACCCTAGTAGCGGCTCTCGATGCATTTAGCAATGAAGCGAAGCCCCTGGGTCTAGAGGTCTCCTGGACCAAGACCAAGGTCCAGGAATTTGGGGACTTGATAGGAGAACCTGTTCAGTCGGTACGTGCTTGCGGCGAGGACATTGAAGTCACAGAGAGCTTTACATACCTTGGTAGTGTAGTTCATAACTCTGGGCTGTCAGACCATGAAGTCAGCAGACGGATTGGCCTGGCAGCAGGGGTCATGAGCTCTCTCAACAAGAGTATTTGGAGATGTCGGTACCTGTGCAGAAGGACCAAGCTTGGGTTTTTATGGACCTGATAATGCCAGTTTTGCTATACGGTAGCGAAACCTGGACATTGTCCTGTGCCTTGGAGGCTCGTCTTGAAGCCTTTTGTAATAGGTCCTTGCGCCAGATCATGGGGTACTGTTGGCGGGACCATGTGTCCAATCAACGGTTGCACCGTGAGACTGGCACAAGCCCTTTTATCTGCACAATCCGTGATCGCCAACTCAGGCTATATGGCCACCTGGCTCGCTTTCCTCAGGATGATCCTGCCCATCAGGTCGTCTCTATTCGAGACAACCCTGGGTGGAGAAGGCCTGTGGGACGACCGAGGAAGTCATGGCTTGGGCAGATCGACCAAACCTGCCGTGAAGAACTAGAGATGGGCCGAGTCCCTGCCTGGCGCCTAGCCATGAGGGATCCTCGTAGGTGGAAGCGAAGGGTGGATGCGGCTATGCGCCCCCGTCGGCGTCAGCCCCCATGATGTTGATGATCATCATCATCAAAATCATCCTAATTAGCAGAATTATTCCAAAGATCATCCTAATCATCATTTAAACTGGTAAAGGGGGGTGTTTTCGACTCATCTCTCCATAGGCTGTATTTTGCTCGATTTCGCCGGTTTTTCGACTTGTGGGATTTTTCTATTTTTAGCCTTTTTCTCATTATAGTTGGGCTTTATAATGATAATTATCATCATTATTGTCAATATCATCATCATTATTATCATTACTGTAATTATCGCCCTAATTGCCCATAATAGTCATTATAATAATCATTATCTTAAAAATAATCATTGAAATAATCATAATATCGGTATTATTGTTATTATAATTGTTATTATTGTTGTTATTATTTCTAAAATTATCATTATTGTTATTATCATTATAAAAATAGTAATAATGAGCGAAATGACATCAATAATTAAGATAATAACTATTATTATGATTATATTAAGGATAATTATGGCGAAAATTACTATAATGATGATAATGATGACATTAATGTTAATAATGATGATGATAATCATTATAAAGCACATTAATAATGAAAAAAAGGCTAAAACTATAAAATATCACAGAAGTCGAAAAAACGCCGAAATCTACCGATATATAGCATGTGAGAGAATGGTCGAAAAAAACCTCTTTCGTGTTTATGGGATAATTATGATGATTTCCCCAATGACTCTGCTAATTATGATGATTTTGATGACAATCCCAATAATAATGACAATAATAATGACATTAATTATGATAATTATGACATTCATTAAGATAATTATAATGATAATTTGCATAATTAATGCAATAATAGCAATAATTAACAATATTCTTATGGTTTTCATGACAATAACAATAATACTAACGATAATGATAATAAAAATAATAATTGCAATAATCATAATATCGCTAATATTATTATTATAATTGTTATTATTGTTGATATTATTTCTAAAATTATAGTAATTGTTATCATCATTATAAAAATAGTTATTATGAGGGAAATGACATCAATAATTAAGGTAATAACTATTATAATAATTTTATTAAGGGTAATTATGGCGATAATTACTAAAATGATAACGATGACATTAATGAGAATAATGATGATAATCATTATAAAGCTTATCCATAATGAAAAAGGCTAAAAGTATAAAAATCCCAAAAGTCGAAAAAACGCCGAAATGGTCGACAAACCACCTTTTTCGAGTTTAAGGGATAATTATGATGATTTCTGCATGGATTCCGCTAATTATGATGATTTTGATGAAAATCCCATTAATAATGACAATAATTATGACATTAATTACGATAATTAAAATATAATGATAATTATAATGATAATTTGCGTGATTAATGCAATAATAGCAATAATGATTTTCATGAGAATAACAATAATAATAACGATAATGGTAATAAAAATAATCATTGACATAATCATAATATCGCTATTACTGTTATTATAATTGTTATTACTGTTATTATTTCTTAAATGATCATTATTGTTATTATCATTACAAAAATAGTTATAATGAGGGAAATGACATCAATAATTAGATAATAACTATTATAATGATTATATTAAGGGTAATTATGGTGATAATTACTATATTAATGATAATGATGGCATTAATAATATCAATGATGATGCTAATCATTATAAAGCCGATCCATAATGTCAAAAAGGCTAAAAGTATAAAAATCCCAAAAGTCGAAAAAAAAAAACGCCGAAATCTAATGGTATATGGGCCTTTGAGAGAATGGTCGACCCTTTTTCGAGCTTAAAGGATAATTATGACGATTTCTGCAATGATTCTGCTACTTATGATGATTTTGATGATAATCCCATTAATAATGATAATAATAAAGACATTAATTATGATAATTATGACATTAATTATGATAATTATGACATTAATAAAGATAATTCTAATACAATGATAATTATAATGATAATTTGCGTAATTCGTGCAATAATAGCAGTAATCGACAATATTCTAATGATTTTCATGACAATAACAATAATAATAACGATAATGATAATAAAAACAGTAATTGAAATAATCATAATATCGCTATTATTGTTATTATAATTGTTTTATTGTTGTTATTATTTCTAAAATTATCATTATTGTTATTATCATTATAAAAATAATGAAGAAAATGCTAAACAAATAAAAATCCCAAAAGTCGTAAAAAAAAACGCCGAAATCTAGCGATATATAAGCCTTTTGAGAAAATGGTCGACAAACCCTCTTTTTCGAGATTACGGGATAATTATGATGATTTCTGCAATGATTCTCCTAATTATGATGATTTTGATGACAATCCCATTAATAATGACAATAATAATGACATTCAGTATGATAATTATGACATGAAGATCCTTATAATAAAAAGATAATTATAATGATAGTTTGCGTAATTAATACAATAATAGCAATAATCGACAATATTCTAATGATTTTCATGACAATAACAATAATAATAAAAATAATGATAATAAAAATAATTATTAGAATAATCATAATATCGCTAATGATGATATTAAGGATAATAATAATGATGATTATCATTATAAAGCCCATCCATAATGAAAAAGGCTAAAAGTATAAAAATCTCAAAAGTCGAAAAACGCCAAAATCTAGCGATATATAGCCTTTTGAGAGAATGGTCGACAAACAACCTTTATCGAGTTCAATGGATAATTATTATGATTTATGCAATTATTCTGCTAGTTATGATAATTTTGATGATAATCCCATTAATAATGACAATAATAATGACATTAATTATGATAATTATGATATTAATACAGATAAATATGACATTAATTCAGATAATTATAATAAATCATTATTATAATGATAATTTGCGTAATTAATGCAATAATAGCAATAATCGACAAAATTCTAATGATTTTCATGACAATAACAATAATAATAACGATAATGATAATAAAAATAATCATTGAAATAATCATAATATCGCTATTATTGTTATTATAATTGTTATTATTTCTAAAATTATCATTACTGTTATCATCATTATAAAAATAGTTATAATGAGGGAAATGACATCAATAATTAAGATAATAACTATTATAATGATCATATTAATGATAATGATGATGATTAACCTTATAAAGCCCATCCATAATGAAAAAATAGGCTAAAAGTATAAAAATCCAAAAAGTCGAAAAAAACGCCGAAATATAGCGATATATAACCTTTTGATGGAATGGTCGACAAAACCCCCTTTTTCGAGTTTAAGGGATAATTATGATGATTTCTGCAATGATTCTGATAATGATAAGGATTTTGATGACAATCCCATTAATAATGACAATAATAATGACATTAATTAAGATTATTATAATATAATGATAATCATAATGATAATTCCCGTAATTAATGAAATAATAGGAATAATCGACACTTTTCTAATGATTTTCATGACAATAACAATAATAATAACGATAATGATAATAAAAATAATCATTGAAATAATCATAATATCGCTATTGTTGTTATTATAATTGTTATTGTTGTTATAATGAGGGAAATGACATCAATAATTAAGATAATAACTATTATAATGATTATATTAAGGGTAATTATGGCGATAATTACTATAATGATGATAATGATGACATTAATGATAATAATGATGATAATCTTTATAAAGCCCATTCATAAGGAAAAAAAGGCTAAAACTATAAAAATCCCAACAGTCGAAAAAGCGCCGAAATCTAGCTATATATAGCCTTTTGAGAGAATGGTCGACAAACCCCCTTTATCGGGTTTAAGGGATAATTATGATGATTTCTGCAATGATTCTGCTAATTATGATGAGTTTGTTAATAATTACTATAATAATGACATTAATTATCATAATTATGACATTCATTAAGATAATTATAATATGATAATTAAAATGATAATTTGCGTAATTCATGCAATAATAGAAATAATCGATAATATTCCATATGATTTGCATGACAATATCAATAGTAATAACGATAGTGATGATAAAAATAATCTTTGAAATAATCATTATATCGCTATTATTGTTATTATAATTGTTATTATTGTTGTTATCATTTCTAAAATTATCGATATTGTTATCATAATGAGGGAAATGACATCAATAATTAAGATAATAACTATTATAATGATTATATTAAGGGTAATTATGGCGATAATTATTATAATAATGATAATGATGACATTAATAATAAAAATGATGATGATAATCATTATAAAGCCCATCCATAATGAAAAAAAAGGCTAAAAGTATAAAAATCCCATAAGTCGAAAAAATGCCGAAATCTAGTAGTATATACCCTTTGTAGAGAATGGTCGTTAAATCCCCTTTTTCGAGTTTAAGGTATAATTATGATAATTTCTGCAATGATTCTGCTAATTATGATGATTTTGATGATTAATAATGACAATAATTATGACAATTATTATGATAATCATGACATTATTATATAATGATATAATGATAATTTGCGTAATTAATGCAATAATAGCAATAATCGACAATATTCTAATGATTTTCATGACAATAACAATAATAATAACGATAATGATAATAAAAATATTCATTGAAATAATCATAATATTGCTATTATATTTATTATAATTGTTATTATTGTTGTTATTATTGCTATAATTATCATTATTGTTATTATCATTATAAAAATACTGGGGGAAATGACATCAATAATTAAGATAATAACTATTATAATGATTATATTAAGGGTAATTATGATATAATTACTATAATGATGATAATGATGTCATAATGATAATAATGATGATAATCATTGTACAGTCCATCCATTATGAATAAAGGCTAAAAGTATAAAAATCCCAAAATTCGAACAAAGTCGAACAAACGCCAAAATCTAGCGATATATACCCTTTGGAGAGAATGGTCGTTAATGCCCCTTTTTCGAGTTTAAGGGATAATTATGATCATTTCTGCAATGACTCTGCTAATTATGATGGTTTTGATGATTAATAATGACAATAATTATAATGATTATGATAATTATGACATTAATTAAGATAATTAAAATACAATGATAATTTGCGTAATTAATGCAATAATAGCAATAATTGACAATATTCTAATGATTTTCATGACAATAACAATAATAAGAATAATAAAAATAATCATTGAAATAATCATAATATGGTTATTATTGTTATTATAATTGTTATTATTGTTGTTATTATTTCTAAAATTATCATTATTGTTATTATCATTATGAAAATAGTTATAATGAGGGAAATGACATCAATAATTAAGATAATATCTATTATAACGATTATATTAAGGGTAATTATGGCGATAATTACTATAATGATGATGGTGATGACATTAATGATAATAATGATGATGATAATCATTATGAAGCCCATCCATAATGAAAAAATGCTAAAATTATCATTATTGTTATCATCATTATAAAAATAGTTATAATGAGGGAAATGACATCCATAATTAAGATAACTGTTATAATGATCAATCAATAATGAAAAAAGGCTAAAAGTATATAAATACCAAAAGTCGAAAAAAAAACGCCGAAACCTAGCGATATATAGCCTTTCGAGAGAATGGTCGACAAACCCCGTTTTTCGAGTTTAAGGGATAATTCTGATGATTTCTGCAATGATTCTGCTAATTATGATGATTTTCCTGACAATCCAATTAATAGTGACCATATTAATGACATTAATTATGATAATTATGACAATAAATAATATTTTAATAATGATAATGACAATAATGATAATTGTGGAAATAATAACAACAATAATAAGGATTATAATAACAATAATAGCCGTGTTATAATTACTTCTATCATTATTTCTGTTATCATTGTCGTTATTATTATTAGGAAAAAGAGAATATTGTTGATTATTGCTATTATTGCAATTATTAGGAAAATCATTATAATTATCATTGTATAATTACTATCATAATTATTGTCCTCATTACTCTCACAATTATCATTATTATCGTCATTATTGTCATCATTGATTCGGTTATCATCAAAATCATGTTAATTAGAAGAATTTTTGCAAAGATCATCATAATCATCCTTTAAACTCGAAAAAGGGGGGTTTCCGACTCATCTCTCCAAAGGCTGTATTTCGTTAGATTTCGCCGGTTTTTCGACTTTTAAGATTTTTCTACTTTTAGTCTTTTTCTTATTATAGATGGGCTTTCTAATGATAATTATCATCATTATTGTCATTATCATTATTATTATCATTACTGTCATTATCGCCCTTAATAGTCATTATAATAATCATCTTAATTATTAATGTAATTTTCATTATAATTGTTTTAATAATGATAATGACAATAATGATAATTCTGGATATAATAACAACAATAATAAGGATTATAATAACAATAATTGCCGTGTTATAATTACTTCTATTATTATTTCTGTTACAATTGTAGTTATTATTATTAGGAAAATCATTAGAATAGTATCGATTATTGCTATTATTGCAATTATTAGGCAAATCATCATTATGATTATCATTGTATAATTATTATCATAATTATTGTCCTAATTACTCTCATAATTATCATTATTATCGTCATTATTGATGGGGTTATCATCAAAATCATCATAATTAGCAGAATTATTGCTAGGATCATCATAATCATCCTTTAAACTCGAAAATAGGCTGTATTTCGCTAGATTTCGCCGGTTTTTCGACTTTTGGGATTTTTCTACTTTTAGCCTTTTTCTTATTATAGATGGGCTTCATAATGATAATTATCATCACTATTGTCATTATCACCATCATTATTATCATTACTGTCATTATCGCCCTAATTATTAGGAAAAAGAGAATATTGTTGATTATATCTATTATTGCAATTATTAGGAAAATCATTATAATTATCATTGTATTATTACTATCATAAATATTGTCTTAATTACCCTCATAATTATCATTATTATCGTCATTATTGTCATCATTGATTCGGTTATCATCAAAATCATGATAATTAGAAGAATTATTGCTAAGATCATCATAATCATCCTTTAAACTCGAAAAAAGGGGGCTTCCGACTCCATCTCTGCAAAGGCTGTATTTCGTTAGATTTTGCCGGTTTTTCGACTTGTAAGATTTTTCTACTTTTAGCCTTTTTCTCATTATAGATGGGCTTTCTAATGATAATTATCATCATTATTGTCATTATCATCATCATTATTATCATTACTGTCATTATCGCCCTAATCACCCTTAATAGTCATTATAATAATCATCTTAATTATTAATGTAATTTTCATCATTATAATTGTTTTAATAATGATAATGACAATAATGATAATTCTGGATATAATAACAACAATAATAAGGATTATAATAACAATAATTGCCGTGTTATAATTACTTCTATTATTATTTCTGTTACAATTGTAGTTATTATTATAAGGAAAATCATTAGAATAGTGTCGATTATTGCTATTATTGCAATTATTAGGCAAATAATCATTATAATTATCATTGTATAATTATTATCATAATTATTGTCCTAATTACTCTCATAATTATCATTATTATTGTCATTATTGATGGGGTTATCATCAAAATCATCATAATTAGCAGAATTATTGCTAAGATCATCATAATCATCCTTTAAACTCGAAAATAGGGGGTTTTCGACTCATCTCTCCAAAGGCTGTATTTCGCTAGATTTCGCCGGTTTTTCGACTTTTGAGATTTTTCTACTTTTAGCCTTTTTCTCATTATAGATGGGCTTTATAATGATAATTATCATCATTATTGTCATTATCATCATTATCATTACTGTCATTATCGCCCTAATCACCCTTGATATAGTCATTATAATAATCAGTATCTTAATTATTAATGTCATTTTCATCATTATAATTATTTTAATAATGATAATGACAATAATGAAAATTCTGGTAATATTAACAACAATAATAAGGATTATAATAACAATACTAGCCGTGTTAAAATTACTTCTATTATTATTTCTGTTATCATTGTCGTTATTATTATTAGGAAAATCATTAGAATAGTGTTGATTATTGCTATTATTGCAAATATTTGGCAAATCATTATAATTATTATTGTATATTTATGATCATAATTATTGTCCTAATGGCTCTCATAATTATCATTATTATCGTCATTATTGTCATCATTGATTCGGTTATCCTCAAAATCATGATAATTAGCAGAATTGTTGCTAAGATCATCATAATCATCCTTTAAACTCGAAAAAGGGGGGTTTTCGACTTATCTCTCCAAAGACTGTATTTCGCTAGATTTCGCCGGTTTTTCGACTTTTGGGATTTTTCTACTTTTAGCCTTTTTCTTATTATAGATGGGCTTTATAATGATAATTATCATCACTATTGTCATTATCACCATCATTATTATCATTACTGTCATTATCGCCCTAATCACCCTTAATATAGTCATTATAATAATCATCATCTATATTAATTACTGTCATTATCGCCCTAATCACCCTTAATATAGTCATTATAATAATCATCATCATATTAATGCCATTTTCATTATAATTATTTTAATAATGATAATGAAAATAATGATAATTCTGGAAATAATAACAACAATAATAAGGATTATAATAACAATAATTGCCGTATTAAAATTACTTCTATTATTATTTCTGTTATCATTGTCGTTATTATTATTAGGAAAAAAAGAATAGTGTTGATTATTGCTATTATTGCAATTATTAGGCAGGTCGTCATTATAAGTATCATTGTATAATTACTATCATAATTGTTGTCTTAATTACTCTCATAATTATGATTATCATCGTCATTATTGTCATTGCTGATGGGGTTATATCAAAATCATCATAATTAGCAGAATTATTGCATCATCATTATTATCATTACTGTCATTATCGCCCTAATCACCCTTGATATAGTCATTATAATAATTATCTTAATTATTAATGTCATTTTCATCATTATCATTATTTTAATAATGATAATGACAAAAATAATAATTCTGGAAATAATAACAACAATAATAAGGATTATAATAACAATAATAGCCGTGTTATAATTACTTCTATTATTATCTCTGTTATCATTGTCGTTATTATTATTAGGAAAATCATTAGAATAGTGTTGATTATTGCTATTATTGCAATTGCCACTTGGGGGGCAAGCCAGCCCAACTGAGTGCCGGTCACAAGCCCGGATAAATGCAGAGTGTTGCTGGACGGGAAGGGCATCCGCGGCGTAAAATAAAAACCGCTCCAAACCAACATGACAGAAGCTGAAAGAATATTGGCCCTCAGTCCCCGGCAGCCCTTAAATGGGCAGAGGGTGCTAAGAATATCCGGTTTTGCAGGGAGAGGTGAAATGCCTAACTCCACTCAAATTCAAGCCGTTAAAGTCGGCAGCCTTAATGTTGGCACAATGTCAGGAAAGGGGAGGGAGGTTGTGGATCTCATGGAGAGAAGAAAGTTGGAGGTACTTTGCCTACAGGAAACACGATGGAGGGGGAATAAGGCCCGAGAGCTGGGGAGAGGCTTTAAGGTTTTCTACAGTGGAGCAGATGGAAGAGGAAGGAATGGAGTTGGAATAATCCTGAGTCCCAATCATAAAGAAAACGTCATCAGTGGCTGGAGAAAGAATGACCGAATAATGTTGATTAAACTAATTATCGGAAATACAATCATTAATATAATGAGTGTATATGCACCACAAGTAGGCTGCGATGATGAAGAGAAAGACAAATTTTGGCAAGACCTAGATAGTATGTGCACAGAGATACCGGATGTTGAAACAGCCTTGATTGCTGGCGATTTCAATGGTCACGTGGGAGAGAGAAACTTGGCAATAGAGCGTGTCCATGGTAGATATGGGAGCGGGGCTGTAAATCCCAACGGAGAACGGCTAATTGACTTCGCAGTTGCATACGATCTGGCTATATTGAACACGTTCTTCAAAAAGAAGGATTACAATACATATGAAAGTGGAGGACAGGAAACACAATTGGACTACATATTATACAAGAGAAGTAAAATGAGTGAAGTCAGAAATTTTAAGGTAATTAAGGGAGAAACAGCTGCCAAACAACATCACCTGATTATTGGGGAGTTTAACATTAAAAGAGGGAGGAAAGGAAAGAAAAGGGCAATACCTAAGATTAAGTGGTGGAATTTGAAAGACGAAGACCAGAGAAGTTTGTTCAGGGAGAGAGTGCTGGAGCAGATAGAGTTGAGGGAGGGAGTTGAAGAGTGGTGGAATTTGAATGCCTCAATGATCCGACAAGCTGCAGAGGAAATATTGGGGATGACATCTGGTAAAGGACCACCCAATGACAAGGAAACTTGGTGGTGGAAGGAAGAAATATCGGAAACTATAAAGCAGAAGAAGATTACAAGGAAGGAATATTACAAAAACAGAAATGAGGAAAATGAAGAAAGGCTTAAAACAGCGAATAAAGCAGCAAAGAAAGCAGTGGCAGTAGCTAAAGCTGAGGCAAGGGAAGAAATGTATCAAGAACTCGATACAAGAGGAGGACAGAAAAAGATTTATAGAATAGCAAAGGCCAGAGGCAAGAGTACGAAAGATCAGACACATATCAGGCATATGAAGGATACAGAAGGAAATGTTTTGTATGATGATGAAAAGGAGATGGAAGGAATATTTTGAAAACTTAATGAATGTAGAGAACCCAAGAGTGGAAACAGGAGCGGGCTTACCAACAGAGAGGAGGACTGATAACATATCACGTAGAGAAGTGGAAAAGGCGCTGAGATTAATGAAATCAAACAAAGCTGTTGGACCGGATAACATCCCGATAGAAGCATGGAAAAGCCTTGGGGAGGCTGCTGTAGATGTTTTGTGGGATCTTTTAAATAAAATATATGAGCAAGAGAAAATTCCATCGGAGTAGAGGAAGAGCACTATTGTGCCCATATATAAACAGAAGGGTAACATCCAGGACTGCACTAACTACAGGGGGATTAAATTGATCTCACATACAATGAAGCTTTGGGAGAGGACTATTGGAATGAGGATCGAGGCTGAAACGGTCATCAGTGAGAACCAGTTTGGATTTGTTAAGGGAAGACAGACATCAGATGCTATTTTTGCCTTAAGACAGACAATGGAAAAGTACAGGGAGAAACAGAAGGGACTGCACATGGCTTTCATTGACCTCGAGAAGGCGTATGATCGTGTACCGAGGTCAGAGGTATGGAGGTGCATGAGAGAAAAGGGAGTGAGCGAGAAGTATGTAAGATTGGTTCAAGATATGTATAGAGATGTAACATCACAAGTTAGTAGTTGCGTCGGAATAACGGATGAATTTAACATCAAAGTAGGACTCCACCAGGGCTCTACCCTCAGTCCGTATATATTCGACCTTATAATGGACGTTCTAAGCGAAGGGGTTCAAGAGGAGGCACCCTGGACAATGTTATTTGCAGATGACATTGTCTTGGTGTGTAATACAAAAGAATCATTGAGAGAGAAACTTTCGCAATGGAAGAGGGCTTTGGAGGACCGAGGCTTGAAGATAAGCAGAACAAAGTCTGAGTACCTCTCATTTAATGATTTTGAGGAGGAAAATGGGGTGGAAATGGATGACGAGATCATTAAGAGGGTACCAGCTTTTAAATATCTAGGCTCACATGTGACAGAGGACGGTGAACTGGATGTAGAAGTAAATCAACGCATTCAGTCAGGGTGGCAGGCATGGAGAAGGTTTTCAGGAGTACTCTGCGACAAGAAGATCAGCGCAAGGCTCAAAGGGAAGGTTTACAAAACAGCTGTGAGACCTGCTATCCTTTATGGGAGCGAGACATGGCCAATTAAGAGGGTGCATGAAAAGAAGGTGAATGTAGCAGAGATGAGGATGTTAAGGTGGATGTGTGGTGTCACGAGGAAGGATAAGATCAGGAATGACTACATCAAAGGTACAGTCAAGGTCACAGAAGTGAGTGCAAAGATGCAAGAAAGAAGGATTAACTGGTATGGGCATGTCATCAGAAGTGAAGAAGGCTATATTGGAAACCAAGTTATGGAAATGCACGTGGATGGACGTAGAAGTCAAAGTCAAAGTCAAAACATTTTATTCCATTAATTACAATGGTTATTCTTTACATAAATACATTCATATCTACAGTTGATTATTTAATAGGTGTTCTTTTAATTTCGTTTTTAAATTACAAAAGCTATTAATGACTCTTATATTATCTGGTAACATGTTCCATAGCTTGGGTCCACGTATTTCCATTTGTCGTGCCCCTGTATCAGTCCTCGATCTCTTAACATAAAGAGAGTTTACTTGGCGTGTCACGACACATGATGTGGTCCCTACAGTTTGCAAGGGCATTAACCATTGCGGATAATTCCCATGAATGAGCTTGTAGATGAATACACAAGTATCATAACTGCATTTAGGTTGGACTTTTAACCAATTTAATTTTTGGATATGTGGGCTAATGTGATCAAGTTTACTGATATTACCTAATGCAACTCTTGCAGCAAAGTTTTGTAATTTTTGTACTTTTTGCATTTGGGTTTTGTTAGTCGAACCCCAAATATTTGAACAGTAGTTAATAATGCTTAGAACTAGAGTTTGCACAACCATGATTCTAGTTTCAGTAGTGATTTGATTTTTTATGTGATTAAGATATACTAGGGTGCCCATTACTTTCCTGTGTATCTTGTCAACGTGTTGTTCAAATGTCATGTATTTGTCTAAGTGTACTCCCAGATTATTCACTGAAGTGTTCGGCTTGATAGAGCAGCCTTCAAATTCTATGGTCGTGTCATTGGGAATTTTAGCTATATTCTGCCGGCTACCTATAAATATACATTGAGTTTTATGTGGATTTAGTTTAAGGCCATTAGTGTCAAAATATAATTTTGCTTGTGTAAGGGTATGTTGAGTGTTTCTTATTAATGTATTCAAGTTGTTTACAGAGTCACTATGAAGAAACTGTGAATCATCGGCGTACTGTACCAAAAGGCAGTTATGAGCTATTGTTGATAAATCATTTATGAAAATTGTGAATAGGATCGGACCTAAAATGGATCCTTGTGGAACACCAAAAGGTACTTCTTGTTTTGATGACATACAATCTTTGATTCTTACTGATTGGGTCCTTGCATCTAAATAACTTTTAAACCAAAAGGTATCAATTTTATGAATTACTAATTTGTTGAGGAGAATTTCATGGTTAACACTATCAAAAGCCTTAGAAAGGTCGCATAATGTGAGCAAATTTACTTGATTATTGTCTATGTTATTATAGATCTCATCAGTAATTTGTAGTAAAGCTGTTTCAGTAGATAACTTATTTCTGAAACCATGTTGCGTTTTAGATAATAAGTTATTGGCCTCCAGGAAACTCGTTAATTGATTTGCAACAATTTTTTCAAGAACTTTAGATAATATAGGGAGTATAGTGATAGGGCGATAATTATTCACATCGTCTATATCCCCCGACTTGAAAATTGGTGTTACTATACCATGTTTCCAAAGCGACGGAAAGACACCAGTGACCAGAGAGGTGTTAATAATGACCGTCAAATATTGTGCAATTGCGGGTAGACTATCTCTGATAAAGCGCAAAGCAATACCGTCTGCTCCTACAGCATTTGTTTCGCGAAGGTGTTTTATTACTAAGATTATTGTTTCTACGTCCACTGGTTGTGGTCTGAAAAAATTAGTTGTAAACATTGCCCTATCTGTGTTTCGTTGTAATGTAGCAGTTGTTTGTTCATAAGTTAGTTTTCCAATTTTTGAAAAGAAGTGATTAAAATGTTCTGTGTTTTGTGTAAGCCCTGCACAATCACTAGTGAGTTTGTTTTGAGGCACTAGTGTTTTAACAGTTTTCCATGTTTTATCAGAGTTGTTCTTATACTCGGTAAATTTATTTCTGAAATAATTTCTTTTAGCAGATTGAATTAACGTTTTGACATTTTTCTTTTTTACTTTATAATCTAATTGAAAGGCAGCTTCATGTCTGTTAAATTTAAGAGCTTGGTGGGCTTCATTTCTATCGCAAATGGCTCTCTTGATGTCGTCATTTATCCATGGAGCAGGGGGACGTCTGACGATTCGTGTAACGTAGGGAGCCAGCGCATCGATGCTGGTATTAATAACTTCCGTGAGAATAGTTACTTGTTTGTTTACATTATCTGTCGATGGAATATTTAATAGATTCATTTCTTTAGACAGGATAAGTTCGCGGAAAGACTGAGGGTCATAGTGTTTGAAATCGCGAAAAGTTTTTATTACTGGTGGTCTCTTTGTTTTCTTTATATTTATCGTCATCGTGATAAGTTCATGATCAGCAACGTGGCATGGGGTGACATCGGAATGGAGAATGAGATCTGGTCTGTTAGTTATTATTAAGTCTAATAGAGAAGAGGTGTTTTCTGTAATTCGAGTAGGTTTATCTATTATTTGTTCTAATTTATTTTTCTTAATTACCTTCGCTAATTTAGCATTAGATTTTGTTAAATCGTCATTTAGGTCACCTAAGATGAAAAGTGGTTTCTTTTTTAAGGATATTTCTCTAAAAACCTTTTCAATGTATTCAAAAGATTCCGAGGTAGCATGAGGGTGCCTATAGACAGTGCCAATAATGAAGGAAGGAAGCATGTTGCTTTGTACGGTAACCCAGACATCTTCTACGGCAGTATTGTTAACTGCTGTAGTAGATATCCTGTTTGACTTCAGGGTATCCCGTACATATATACACACTCCCCCTCCTCGCCCTGCATCACATCTGTAAACTTTAAAATTTGGAATATTTATGAAATTACTGACCATTTCCTGGTGGAGCCATGTTTCACTTATTCATAATATGTCTATGTTCCTCTCCTCAACAAGCATTTTAATTTCTTCAAAATGCCCGAGGAGAGACTGAGCGTTTATATGCTCTATTTGTAGAAGGAGAGGTAGACCCAAATTAAGTTGGAGGGAAAGGCTAAAAGAAGATCTGGAAGACAAGGGACTCAGAAGGGAAGATGCAATGGACAGAGCAAGATGGAAGAGGCTAGCGAGGAACAGTGACCCCATATAGAAATGGGAATAAGCTGAAGAAAAAGAAGAAAAATAAAAAAGAAGATTGCTATTATTGCAATTATTGGGCAAATCATCATTATAATTATCATCGTATAATTATTATCATAATTATTGTCCTAATTACTCTCATAATTATCATTATTATCGTCATTATTGTCATTATTGATGGGGTTATCATCAAAATCATCATAATTAGCAGAATTATTGCTAAGATCATCATAATCATCCTTTAAACTCGAATAAAGGGTTTATTCGACTCATCTATGCAAAGGTTGTATTTCGCTAGATTTCGCCGTTTTTCGACTTTTAAGATTTTTCTACTTTTAGCCTTTTTCTCATTATAGATGGGCTTTCTAATGATAATTATCATCATTATTGTCATTATCATCATCATTATTATCATTACTGTCATTATCGCCCTAATCACTCTTAATAGTCATTATAATAATCATCTTAATTATTAATGTAATTTTCATCATTATAATTGTTT
>NC_091584.1:14624530-14641047 GCF_042767895.1 Penaeus vannamei | reverse complement strand
ATCTATCCCCCATCTATTACCCCGCACGCTGGGTTAAGCCACGGCTCTTTCTCTCTCACTAAATCATCCTTTCTACCCCCTCCTTATCCTTCCCCTCTCCCTCCTATCTTCCCCCCCTTCTCTCTCGATTTCGATTTCGATTTCGAGTTCAGCACTCACGATCCTCCCGCCGAACAAGACACAGCAAGCAGCAACTAGGCCTACCCAGGCCTTAGCCGACGGGTGAGCCGCGCCCCGGCTCCCCCCGGCGATCCCCAACACACCAGCCATACCTGTGGGCACTCACACCCACACGCAAAAGCTCCTTAAAGAGATGATTGACACCAACCTATGGCGGATACCAATCCATTGCCATACTGGTGACTTTCCGGAGTAACACAAATACCCAGCTTTCTGGAGTATCACGGTTATCGCTCGCTCGCTTAGCTCCCTCACTGAGAAGAGAGAAGTGTGTAAAGAAGAGGGGGGGGGGGAAGGAAGAGTGGGGATAGGAGAAGGATAAGGAGGAGGAAAAGAATTTCAGGAGAAGAAGAAGGAGCCGGGGCTTCACCCAGCCTGCGGGGTAAACTTGGGGTAATAGTGGAGTGGGTTTGTTGAAAGAGGAAAAGGATCGAGGGGCCCAGCGCCATCGGCAGACTTCGTGTTCACCGCGCGGCCGTACCTCGCGAGATCGTGCGGCGGGGCAAGGCCGCGACTCGTGGCGCGGGGAATACCCCCACGACCTTGAGCGCGGCTCGCCTCCCCACATTTTTCCCACGGGGCGTGGAGCCTCCCTATGGCGAACACGGAGCCTCTCGGCTAACTGGGGGGGAGAGGAAAAAAGTTAGCAGGTTTTTTTAATGACATATAATGGCGCCATCTGCATACCGCAGATGGCGCCATTATATGTCATTATAATTATTACTATTGTCATTATCATTTCGAAAATTATCATTATTGCTATTATTATTATGAAAATAGTTATGATGATGAAAATAGCAATAATAAATAGTATAATAATCATAACTGCAATAATGATGATAATAATGATAATCATTATGATAATGACTATAATGATAATAATCATAAGAATAATGACAGTAATGATAATAATGATGATAATACTTATTATCCAGTCCATTTATAATGAAATAAAGGCCAAAAGTAATAAAATCCCAAAAGTCGAAAAAACGAAAAAAAATCTAGCGTATTACAGCCTTTTGAGAGAAACGTCGTAAAAAACCTTTTCGCTTTTTATTGGTAATTATAAGGATTTTAACATTAATTCAGGTAATAGGGATGATTTTTATGATAATTCCTTCATTATATGCAATAATGATAATAATGATGATAATGACAATGGTAATGACAATATTAATGATAGTAATGATAAAATCATAATCATAATGATAATTTTGATTATTACTGCAACAATAGCAATAATCAACTCTATTCCCGTAATTTTCATACTAATAATGACAATAGAAATAATATCATTATCATTGTCATTATAATTATTACTATTGTCATTATTATTTCTAAAATTATTTTTTTTTGCTATTATCATTATAAAAATAGTTATAATGATGAAAATAGCTATAGTAATTAGCATAATAATCATTATAACTGCAATAATGATGATAATAATGATGATAATGACTAAATTGATAATAATCATAAAAATAATGATAGTCATGATAATAATGATGATAATAATTATTATCCAGTCCATTTATAATGAAATAAAGGCCAAAAGTAATAAAATCCCAAAAGTCGAAAAAACGGCAAAATCTAGCGTATTACAGCCTTTTGAGAGAAACGTCGAAAAAAAACTTTTCGCTTTTTATTGGTAATTATGAGGATTTTAACATTAATTCAGGTAATTGTGATGATTTTCATGATAATTCCTTCATTATATGCAATAATGATGATAATTATGAGGATAATGACAATAATAATGATAATAATGATAAAATCAGAATTATAATGATAATTTTGATAATTACTGCAATAATAATAATAATAAACTCTATTCCAATAATTTTCAGATTAATAATGACAATAGAAATAATAATAACATCATTATCATTGTCATTATAATTATTACTATTTTCATTATTATTTCTAAAATTATCATTATTACTATTATCATTATAAAAATAGTTATGATGATGAAAATTGCTATAATAATTAGTATAATAATCATTATAACTCCAATAATGATGATAATCATGATGATAATGACTATAATGATAATAATCATAAGAATAATGACAATAATGATAATAATGATGATAATAATTATTATCCAGTCCATTTATAATGAAATAAAGGCAAAAGTAATAAAACCTCAAAAGTCGAAAAAACGAAAACAAATCTAACGTATTACAGCCTTTTCAGAGAAACGTCGAAAAAAAACTTTTTCGCTTTTTATTGGTAATTATGAGGATTTTAACATTAATTCAGGTAATTGTGATGATTTTCATGATAATTCCTTTATTATATGCAATAATGATGATAATTATGACGATAATGACAATGATAATGACAATAATAATGATAATAATAAAATCATAATAATCATATAAGGATAATTTTAATAATTACTTCAAATAATAGCAATAATCAACTCTATTCCCAAAAATTTTCAGACAAATAATGACAATAGAAATAATAATATCATTATCATTGTCATTATAATTATTACTATTGTCATTATTATTTCTAAATATATAATTATTGCTATTATCAATATGAAAAAAGTTAAGACGATGAAAATAGCTATAATGATTAGCATAAAAATCATTATAACTGCAATAATGATGATAATAATTTTGATAATCATGTTAATAATGACTATAATGATAATAATCATAAGAATAATGACAGTAATGATAATAATGATAATTATTATACAGTTCATTTATAATGAAATAAAGGCCAGAATTAATAAAATCCCAAAAGTCGAAAAAAAAACGGCAAAATCTAGCGTATTACAGCCTTTTGAGAGAAACGTCGAAAAAAAAAACTCTTTTCGCTTTTTATTGGTAATTATGAGGATTTTAACATTAATTCAGGTAATTGTGATGATTTTCATGATAATTCCTTCATTATATGCAATAATGATAATAATTTTGACGGTGATGACAATGATAATGACAAAATAATGATAATAATGATAAAATCATAATTATAAGGATAATTTTGATAATTACTTCAATAATAGCAATAATCAACTCTATTTCAATAATTTTCAGACTAATAATGACAATAGAAAAAATAATAACATCATTATCATTGTCATTATAATTACTATTGTCATTATTATTTCTAAAATTATCATTATTCTAAAATTATCATTATTTTTATTGGTAATTATGATGATTTTAACATTAATTCAGGCAATTGTGATGATTTTCATGACAATTCCTTCATTATATGCAATTCTTCTTCTTCTCCAATTTTTCCCCGTTTTACATTACAGGGTCGCTGCAGCTATCCTCTTCCTCCGGGTTTTCCCCGGGTTTCAGTGCGTTTTCCCTCTAATGCTTCTATCTCTTCTCAGCCAGTCCATCCATCTCAATTTCGGCCTTCCTTTTCGTTTTCTTGCTGGTGGTGTGATCTCTAGCACTCTGCGCTCAGCATACTCCTCGTCTTTTCTTTTCACATGACCAAACCACTTTAGTCGGGCTTTCCTGAACTGTTCCGTAATGTGCGTGATTCCCAATTTTTCTCGAATCACTTCATTCCTCACGTGATCTTTCAATGTGTGGCCACATCCCCATCTGCACATTTTCATTTCTGCCACTTCTAGTCTCTTGGTGTTACGGGTACTCAGGGGTACCTTTTCCCATTGGATTACCATCATGTGGATCCTGCCTTTCAATGCGATGGTATACTTTTGTCGCAGAGGATGCCAGACACCTGCTTACAGTTGTTGTATCCACACTGAATCCTTCGGTTTACTTCTGCCCCGATTCATCCATCTGTCTGTAGTGTGCTTCCCAGGTACTTAAATACCATCGTTTCTGGTAACTGTCTTTGCAACATCTCCACACTCCCAGTTGATGTCCCATTCAGGCACATATACTCAGTCTTTGATCTTGAGATCTTCATTCCTCTTCTCTCCAGCGTATCTCCCCCCTGTTCCAGATCTTTCAGCTCTCGCTTCTCTTTTGCACACAACACCACATCATCGGCAAACATCATATCCCAGGGGGCTTTCTTTCTGCAATCTTTTGTCCATAATGATGACAAATAGGAATGGACGCTGATCCTTGGTGCAATCTGACTTCTACTGGGAAGGTTTGTGTAGTTCCCACCACACACTTCACTTCAGTCACGCAACGTTCGTACATGTCTTTGACCACTCTAATGTACTTCTCGGGTACTCCCTGATCTGCCTGCACCAATAGAGCTCCTCTCTTGGCACCCTGCCATAGGCCTTCTCCAGGTCAATAAACATACTGTGTAAGTCTTCCTGGCCCTCTCTGAATTTACCTTGAAACTGCCTCAACACAAAGATGGCATCTGTTGTTGACTTGCCTTTCATGAAGCCAAACTGTTCCTCACTAATCTCCACGATGTTCCTTAATCGGCTCTCCTGCACTCTTTCATATAGTTTCATGCTGTGGCTCATGAGCTTGATGCCTCGGTTGTTACCACATTCCATGATGTCTCCTTTATTCTTGGAAATTGGTATTAAAGTGCTTTTCCGCCATTATTCAGGGATTTTCTCCTCCTCCATGATTTTGTTGAGTTCTTGCTTCAGATATTCAATTCCAGTAATTCCTAAGCTCTTCCACACCTCGACCGGTAGATTGTCTGGGCCCACTGCTTTGCCATTCTTCATCATCTTCATAGCATTCTCCACCTCCTCACTTGTGATCTCACTAGGCCTTTTCTCCACGACTCTCTGGGTCTCTTTCCTGCTTTTTCTAGGGTTCTCCTCATTCATCAGTTTGCTGAAATATTCTTGCCATCTCTTCAGTATCTCAGCATTTTCCACTAACACATTGCCCTTTTCATCCTTGGTCAGCTTTGTCTGGTAGATGTCTTTGAGTTCTTGTCTCTCTGCATCGCCATTCTCAGTGCCCGCTTCTGTCCATCGATGGTCTCCATGTCCTCATACAGCACTTGGTATGCTCTTGCCTTTGCCCGGGCAACACTCTTCTTTGCTTCTTTCTTTGCCAACTTGTATACTTCTTTAATCTCATCCTTATTCTCCATGTCTAAGGTTTTCTTTGCTTCCTTCTTCCTCTTGAGGCTCTCCTGTACCTCATCATTCCACCACCATGTCTCTTCCAGTCTCTCTCCTAGCTTTCTCAGGTATTCCGTCACTTCCTCAAAGCTCCTATTTCCTTCCCTTTCACTCTGCTGTAGTTTGTCTCTTGCTGCTGCCACAAACTGGCTCTGCGTATCTTTGTCTGCCAATTTTCCCCCATTTTGTTCTTTGTACTCCTATTACTTTCCTCCTTGGTGTTACACTCATCCCCGTGTACATACAAGTGGTCTGTGCTGGCTGGTTACACTCTCACCCAAGATCACCTTGCAGTCTTTTATGCTTCCTCTGTCACTCATTCTACACAAGATGTAATCAATTTTTGACTCTGCATCTCTGCTCTTATATGTTATCCTGTGTCTCTCTGCTTTCTTGAAGAAAGTGTTAACTATTCGAAGGCTGTGACTCATAGCAAAGTCAACCAACTGATCGCCTGCCACGTTGCTCGCTCCAACTCATATTCCAATGGTATCCTCCTTTCCTCTGTTGTTGCTTCCGCAGTGGCCGTTGAAGTCTCCTCCAATCCATAGCCTTTCACTCTCCGGTATTTCCCTCAGATCTTCCTCTAGGTCTTCCCAAAACTGCGTTTTCTCTTCTTCATCACAGCCCATTTGGGGTGCATAAGCACTCATGATGTTTACAATTTCTCCTTCAAGATCCACTCTCTTCCAGATAATCCTGTCTGATCGCCTTTCTTGATGTCATCATTCAGGATAATACCAACTCCCTTACGTTTTCCATTGCTCCCGTTGTAGAACAACTTGAAGCCATTTCCGATTTCCCTCGCCTTGCATTCTTTCCATTTCGTCTCCTGGACAAACGTGATGTTAATCCTGCGCCTTTCCATCAGTTCCACTATCTCCTGTCCTCTTCCTGTCATACTCCCCAAAGTTCAAGGTGGCTATCCGAATTGTTGCCTTTACCTCCTCTCTCTTCCTCTTCCTCCTGAGTTATCTTGTTTAGCTGTATCCGCTCTTGATACTTAGCACGACCATGTCCTTGTGCGTCGCTTGTAGGGGACGCCCTAGTCAGGTGGATTCTGGTCTGCCATACTCATCTGGCTGGAACAAAGTTTTACGCCGGATGGCCTGTCCGACGCAACCCTCATTAATCTATCGGGGCTTGGGACCGGCAGGTTTCCCAGACTGTGGAGGTTCTCCGAGGTTAACGACTTGAAAAGAACAAGCCTCAATGGGTGGTCTTCTAAACCGAGTAAACTCCCCGTCCAGTAATACGTGGCTGGTTTCCTTCATTATATGCAATAATGATGATGATTATAATGATAATGACAATGATAATGACAATAATAATGATAAAATCAGAATTATAATAATTTTGATAATTACTGCAATAATATCAATAATCAACTCTATTCCAATAATTTTCAGACTAATAATGACAATAAAAATAATAATAACATCATTATCATTGTCATTATAATTATTACTATTGTCATTATTATTTCTAAAATTATCATTATTGCTATTATCATTAGAAAAATAGGTATGATGATGAAAATAGCTATAATAATTAGCATAATAATTATTATAATTGCAATAATGAGGATAATCATGATGATAATGACTATAATGATAAGAATCGTAAGAATAATGACAATAATGATAATAATGATGATAATGATTATTATTCAGTCCATTCATGATGAAATAAAAGAAAAAGTAATAAAATCCCATAAGTCGAAAAAATGGTAAAATCTAGCGTATTACAGCCATTTGAGAGAAACGTCGAAAAAAAAACATTTTCGGTTTTTATTTGTAATAATGAGGATTTTAACTATTATTTAGGTAATTGTGATGATTTTCATTACTATTGTCATTATTTCTAAAATTATCATTATTCCTATTATCATTAGAAAAATAGTTATGATGATGAAAATAGCTATAATAATTAGCATAATAATCATTATAACTGCAATAATGATGATAATAATGATAGTAATCTTGATGATAATGACTATATTGATAATAATCATAAGAATAATGACAGTAATGATAATAATGATAATAATTATTACCCAGTCCATTTATGAAGAAATAAAGGCCAAAAGTAATAAAATCCCACAAGTCGAAAAATGGCAAAATCTAGCGTATTACAGCCTTTTCAGAGAAACGTCGAAAAAACCCACTTTTCGCTTTTTATTGGTAATCATGAGGATTTTAACATTAATTCAGGTAATTGTGAGGATTTTCATGATAATTCCTTCATCATAGGTAATTATGATAATTATGATGATAATGACAATGATAATGATAATTTCGCTTTTTATTGATACTTATGAGGATTTTAACATTAACTCAGGTAATTGTGATGATTTTCATATTTCCTTCATTATATGGAATCATGATGATAATTATGATGATTATAACAATGATAATGACAATAATGATGATAATAATGATAAAATCAGAATTATAATGATAATTTTGATAATTACTGCAATAATAACAATAATCAACTCTATTCTAATAATTTTCAGACTAATAATGACAATAGATATAATAATATAATTTTCATTGTCATTATAATTATTACTATTCTCCTTGTTATTTCTAAAATTATCATTATTGCTATTATCATTATAAAGATAGTTATGATAATGAATATAGCTATAATAATTAGCATAATAACTATTATGACTGCATCATAGGGAATAATGATGATAATTATGATGATAATGACAATGATAATGACAATAATAATGATAATAATAATAAAATTATAATTAAAATGATACTTTTGATATTTACAGCATTAATAGGAATAATCAACTCTATTCCAATAATATTCAGACTAATAATGATAATAAAAATAATAATAACATAATTATCATTATTGTTATTATTTCCAGAATTATCATTATTGTTATTTCCAGAATTATCATTATTGTCATTATCATTATTAAAATAATTATAATGATGAAAATGACATTAATAATTAAGATGATGATTATTATAATGACTATATTAAGGGTGATTAGGGCGATAATGACAGTAATGATAATAATGATGATGATAATGACAATAATGATGATAATTATCATTAGAAAGCCCATCTATAATGAGAAAAAGACTAAAAGTAGAAAAATCTTAAAAGTCGAAAACTGGTAAATTCTAGCGAAAAAAAGCCTTTGCAGAGATGAGTCGAAAACCCCCTTTATTCGAGTTTAAAGGATGATTATGATGATCTTAGCAATAATTCTGCTAATTATGATGATTTTGATGATAACCCCATCAATAATGACAATAATGACGATAATAATCATAATTATGAGAGTAATTAGGACAATAATTATGATAATAATTATACAATGATAATTATAATGATGATTTGCCTAATAATTGCAATAATGGCAATAATCAACACTATTCTAATGATTTTCCTAATAATAATAACCACAATGATAACAGAAATAATAATAGAAGTAATTTTAATACGTCTATTATTGTTATTATAATCCTTATTATTGTTGTTATTATTTCCAGAATTATCATTATTGTCATTATCATTATTAAAATAATTATAATGATGAAAATGACATTAATAATTAAGATATTGATCATTATAATAACTATATTAAGGGTGATTAGGGCGATAATGGCAGTAATGATAATAATGATGGTGATAATGACAACAATTAGCAACAATTCTGCTAATTATGATGATTTTGATGATAACCGAATCAATGATGACAATAATGACGATAATAATGATAATTATGAGAGCAATTAGGACAATAATTATGATCATAATTATACAATAATAATTATAATGATTTGCCTAATAATTGCAATAATAGCAATAATCAACACTATTCTAATGATTTTCCTAATAATAATAACGACAATGATAACAGAAATAATAATAGAAGTAATTATAACACGGCTAGTATTGTTATTATAATCCTTATTATTGTTGTTAATATTACCAGAATTATCATTATTGTCATTATCATTATTAAAATAATTATAATGATGAAAATGACATTAATAATTAAGATACTGATTATTATAATGACTATATCAAGGGTGATTAGGGCGATAATGACAGTAATGATAATAATGATGATAATGACAATAATGATGATAATTATCATTAGAAAGCCCATCTATAATGAGAAAAAGGTTAAAAGTAGAAAAATCTCAAAAGTCGAAAAACCGGCGAAATCTAGCGAAATACAGCCTTTGCAGACATGAGTGGAAAACCCCCTATTTTCGAGTTTAAAGGATGATTATTATGATCTTAGCAATAATTCTGCTAATTATGATGATTTTGATGATAACCCAATCAATAATGACGATAATGATAATTATGAGAGTAATTAGGACAATAATTATGATAATAATTATACAATGATAATTATAATGATTATTTGCCTAATAATTGCAATAATAGCAATAATCGACACTATTCTAATGATTTTCCTAATAATAATAACTACAATTGTAACAGAAATAATAATAGAAGTAATTATAACACGGCAATTATTGTTATTATAATCCTTATTATTGTTGTTATTATATCCAGAATTATCATTATTGTCATTATCATTATTAAAACAATTATAATGATGAAAATTACATTAATAATTAAGATGATTATTATAATGACTATTAAGGGTGATTAGGGCGATAATGACAGTAATGATAATAATGATGATGATAATGACAATAATGATGATAATTATCATTAGAAAGCCCATCTATAATGAGAAAAAGGCTAAAAGTAGAAAAATCTTAAAAGTCGAAAAACCGGCAAAATCTAACGAAATACAGCCTTTGGAGAGATGAGTCGGAAACCCCCCTTTTTCGAGTTTAAAGGATGATTATGATGATCTTAGCAATAATTCTTCTAATTATCATGATTTTGATGATAACCGAATCAATGATGACAATAATGACGATAATAATGATAATTATGAGAGTAATTAAGACAATAATTATGATAGTAATTATACAATGATAATTATAATGATTTTCCTAATAATTGCAATAATAGCAATAATCAACAATATTCTCTTTTTCCTAATAATAATAACGACAATGATAACAGAAATAATGATAGAAGTAATTATAACACGGCTATTATTGTTATTATAATCCTTATTATTGTTGTTATTATTTCCACAATTATCATTATTGTCATTATCATTATTAAAATAATTATAATGATGAAAATGATTATGATGATCTTAGCAATTTTTCTGCTAATTATGATGATTTTGATGATAATTGAATCAATAATGACAATAATGACGATAATAATGATAATCATGAGAGTAATTAGGACAACAATTATGATAGTAATTATACAATGATAATTATAATGATGATTTGCCTAATAATTGCAATAATAGCAATAATCAACACTATTCTAATGATTTTCCTAATAATAATAACGACAATGATAACAGAAATAATAATAGAAGTAATTATGACACGGCAATTATTGTTATTATAGTCCTTATCATTGTTGCTATTATTTCCAGAATTATCATTATTGTCATTATCATTATTAAAATAATTATAATGATGAAAATGACATTAATAATTAAGATGATGATTATTATAATGACTATATTAAGGGTGATTAGGGCGATAATGACAGTAATGATAATAATGATGGTGATAATGACAATAATGATGATAATTATCATTATAAAGCCCATCTATAATGAGAAAAAGGCTAAAAGTAGAAAAATCTCAAAAGTCGAAAAACCGGCGAAATCTAGCGAAATACAGCCTTTGGAGAGATGAGTCGAAAACCCCCTTTTTCGAGTTTAAAGGATGATTATGATGATCTTAGCAATAATTCTGCTAATTATGATGATTTTGATGATAACCCCATCAATAATGACAATAATGACGATAATAATCATAATTATGAGAGTAATTAGGACAATAATTATGATAATAATTATACAATGATAATTATAATGATGATTTGCCTAATAATTGCAATAATGGCAATAATCAACACTATTCTAATGATTTTCCTAATAATAATAACGACAATGATAACAGAAATGATAATAGAAGTAATTTTAATACGTCTATTATTGTTATTATAATCCTTATTATTGTTGTTATTATTTCCAGAATTATCATTATTGTCATTATCATTATTAAAATAATTATAATGATGAAAATGACATTGTTATTATAATCCTTATTATTGTTGTTATTATTTCCAGAATTATCATTATTTTCATTATCATTATTAAAATAATTATAATGAAAATGGCATTAATAATTAAGATGATGATTATTATAATGACTATATTAAGGGTGATTAGGGCGATAATGACAGTAATGATAATAATGATGGTGATAATGACAATAGTGATGATAATTATCATTATAAAGCCCATCTATAATGAGAAAAAGGCTAAAAGTAGAAAAATCCCAAAAGTCGAAAAACCGGCGAAATCTAGCGAAATATAGCCTTTGGAGAGGTGAGTCGAAAACCCTCTTTTTCGAGTTTAAAGGATGATTATGATGATCTTAGCAATAATTCTGCTAATTATGATGATTTTGATGATAACCCCATCAATAATGACAATAATGACGATAATAATCATAATTATGAGAGTAATTAAGACAATAATTATGATAATAATTATACAATGATAATTATAATGATGATTTGCCTAATAATTGCAATAATAGCAATAATCAACACTATTCTAATGATTTTCCTAATAATAATAACCACAATGATAACAGAAATAATAATAGAAGTAATTATAACACGGCTATTATTGTTATTATAATCCTTATTATTGTTGTTATTATTACCAGAATTATCATTATTGTCATTATCATTATTAAAATAATTATAATGATGAAAATGACATTAATAATTAAGATGATGATTATTATAATGACTTTTAAGGGTGATTAGGGCGATAATGACAGTAATGATAATAATGATGATAATGACAATAATGATGATAATTATCATTAGAAAGCCCATCTATAATGAGAAAAAGGCTAAAAGTAGAAAAATCCCATAAGTCGAAAAACCGGAGTAATCTAGCAAAATACAGCCTTTGGAGAGATGAGTCGAAAACCCCCGTTTTCGAGTTTAAAGGATGATTATGATGATCTTAGCAATATTTCTGCTAATTATGATGATTTTGATTATAATTGAATCAATAATGACAATAATGACGATAATAATCATATTTATGAGAGTAATTAGGACAATAATTATGATAATAATTATACAATGATAATTATAATGATGATTTGCCTAATAATTGCAATAATGGCAATAATCAACACTATTCTAATTATTTTCCTAATAATAATAACCACAATGATAACAGAATTAATAATAGAAGTAATTTTAATACGTCTATTATTGTTATTATAATCCTTATTATTGTTGTTATTATTTCCAGAATTATCATTTTTGTCATTATCATTATTAAAATAATTATAATGATGAAAATGACATTAATAATTAAGATAATTATTATAATGACTATATTAAGGGTGATTAGGGTGATAATGACAGTAATGATAAAAATGATGGTGATAATGAAAATAATGATGATAATTATCATTATAAAGCCCATCTATAATAAGAAAAAGGCTAAAAGTAGAAAAATCCCAGAAGTCGAAAAACCGGAGAAATCTAGCAAAATACAGCCTTTGGAGAGATGAGTCGAAAACCCCTCTTTTTCGAGTTTAAAGGATGATTATGATGATCTTAGCAACAATTCTGCTAATTATCATGATTTTGATGATAACCGAATCAATGATGACAATAATGACGATAATAATGATAATTATGAGAGCAATTAGGACATTCATTATGATCATAACTATACAATAATAATTATAATAATTTGCCTAATAATTGCAATAATCAACACTATTCTAATGATTTTCCTAATAATAATAACGACAATGATAACAGAAATAATAACAGAAGTAATTATAACACGGCTAGTATTGTTATTATAATCCTTATTATTGTTGTTAATATTACCAGAATTATCATTATTGTCATTATCATTATTAAAATAATTATAATGATGAAAATGACATTAATAATTAAGATACTGATTATTATAATGACTATATCAAGGGTGATTAGGGCGATAATGACAGTAATGATAATAATGATGATAATGACAATAATGATAATTATCATTATAAATCCCATCTATAAAGAGAAAAAGGCTAAAAGTAGAAAAATCTCAAAAGTCGAAAAACCGGCGAAATCTAGCGAAATACAGCCTTTGGAGAGATGAGTCGAAAACCCCCTATTTTCGAGTTTAAAGGATGATTATGATGATCTTAGCAATAATTCTGCTAATTATGATGATTTTGATGATAACCCCATCAATAATGACAATAATAATGATAATTATGAGAGTAATTAGGACAATAATTATGATAATAATTATACATTGATAATTATAATGATTATTTGCCTAATAATTGCAATAATAGGAATAATTGACACTATTCTAATGATTTTCCTAATAATAATACCGACAATGATAACAGAGATGATAATAGAAGTAATTATAACACGGCAATTATTGTTATTATAATCCTTATTATTGTTGTTAATATATCCATAATTATCATTATTGTCATTATCATTATTAAAACAATTATAATGATGAAAATTACATTAATAATCAAGATGATTATTATAATGACTATTAAGGGTGATTAGGGCGATAATGACAGTAATGATAAAAATGGTGATGATAATGACAATGATGATAATTATCATTAGAAAGCCCATCTATAATGAGAAAAAGGCTAAAAGTAGAAAAATCTTACAAGTCGAAAAACCGGCAAAATCTAACGAAATACAGCCTTTGGAGAGAGGAGTCGAAAACCCCCCTTTTTCGAGGTGATTATGATGATAGCAATAATTCTTCTAATTATCATAATTTTGATGATAACCGAATCAATGATGACAATAATGACGATAATAATGATAATTTTGAGAGCAATTAGTACAATAATTATGATCATAATTATACAATAATAATTATAATGATTTGCCTAATAATTGCAATAATAGCAATAATCAACACTATTCTAATGATTTTCCTAATAATAATAACGACAATGATAACAGAAATAATAACAAGTAATTATAACACGGCTAGTATTGTTATTATAATCCTTATTATTGTTGTTAATATTACCAGAATTATCATTATTGTCATTTTCATTATTTAAATAATTATAATGATGAAAATGACATTAATAATTAAGATACTGATTATTATAATGTCTATATCAAGGGTGATTAGGGCTATAATGACAGTAATAATAGTAATTTTAAAGGATGATTATGATGATCTTAGCAATAATTCTGCTAATTATGATGATTTTGATGATAACCCCATCAATAATGACAATAATGAAGATAATAATGATAATTATGAGAGTAATTAAGACAATAATTATGATAATAATTATACAATGATAATTATAATGATGATTTGCCTAATAATTGCAATAATAGCAATAATCAACACTATTCTAATGATTTTCCTAATTACAATAACAATTGTAACAGAAATGATAATAGAAGTAATTATAACACGGCAATTATTGTTATTATAATCCTTATTATTGTTGTTATTATATCCAGAATTATCATTATTGTCAATATCATTATTAAAACAATTATAATGATGGAAATGACGTTAATAATTAAGATGATGATTATTATAATGACTCTTAAGGGTGATTAGGGCGATAATGACAGTAATAATAATAATGATGATGATAATGACAATAATGATGATAATTATCATTAGAAAGCCCATCTATAATGAGAAAAAGGCTAAAAGTAGAAAAATCTCAAAAGTCGAAAAACCGGTGAAATCTAGCGAAATACAGCCTTTGCAGAGATGAGTCGAAAACCCCCTTTTTCGAGTTTAAAGAATGATTATGATGATCTTAACAATATTTCTGCTAATTATGATGATTTTGATGATAATTGAATCAATAATGACAATAATGACGATAATAATGATAATCATGAGAGTAATTAGGACAACAATTCTGATAGTAATTATACAATGATAATTATAATGATGATTTGCCTAATAATTGCAATAATAGCAATAATCGACATTATTCTTATGATTTTCCTAATAATGATAACGACAATGATAACAGAAATAATAGAAGTAATTATGACACGGCAATTATTGTTATTATAGTCCTTATTATTGTTGCTATTATTTCCAGAATTATCATTATTGTCATTATCATTATTAAAATAATTATAATGATGAAAATGACATTAATAATTAAGATGATGATTATTATAATGACTATATTAAGGGTGATTAGGGCGATAATGACAGTAATGATAGTAATGATGATGATAATGACAATAATGATGATAATTATCATTAGAAAGCCCATCTATAATGAGAAAAAGGCTAAAAGTAGAAAAATCTCAAAAGTCGAATAACTGGCAAATTCTAGCGAAATACAGCCTGTGCAGAGATGAGTCGAAAACCCCCTTTTTCGAGTTTTAAGGATGATTATGATGATCTTAGCAATAATTCTGTTAATTATGATGATTTTGATGATAACCCCATCAATAATGACAAACATGACGATAATAATCATAATTATGAGAGTAATTAGGACAATAATTATGATAATAATTATACAATGATAATTATAATGATGATTTGCCTAATAATTGCAATAATGGCAATAATCAACACTATTCTAATGATTTTCCTAATAATAATAACCACAATGATAACAGAAATAATAATAGAAGTAATTTTAATACGTCTATTATTGTTATTATAATCCTTATTATTGTTGTTATTATTTCCAGAATTATCATTATTGTCATTATCATTATTAAAATAATTATAATGATGAAAATGACATTAATAATTAAGATGATGATTATTATAATGACTATATTAAGGGTGATTAGGGCGATAATGACAGTAATGATAATAATGATGGTGATAATGACAATAATGATGATAATTATCATTATAAAGCCCATCTATAATAAGATAAAGGCTAAAAGTAGAAAAATCCCATAAGTCGAAAAACCGGCGAAATCAAACGAAATACAGCCTTTGCAGACATGAGTCGAAAACCCCCTTTTTCGAGTTTTAAGGATGATTATGATGATCTTAGCAATAATTCTGCTAATTATGATGATTTTGATGATAACCCCATCAATAATGACAAACATGACGATAATAATCATA
>NC_091584.1:14605268-14619030 GCF_042767895.1 Penaeus vannamei | reverse complement strand
TGTATAATTATTATCATAATTATTGTCCTAATTGCTCTCATAATTATCATTATTATCGTCATTATTGTCATCATTGATTCGGTTATCCTCAAAATCATGATAATTAGCAGAATTGTTGCTAAGATCATCATAATCATCCTTTAAACTCGAAAAAGGGGGGTTTGCGACCTATGTCTCCAAAGGCTATATTTCGCTAGATTTCGCCGGTTTTTCGACTTTTGGGATTTTTCTACTTTTAGCCTTTTTCTTATAGATGGGCTTTATAATGATAATTATCATCATTATTGTCATTATCACCATCATTATTATCATTACTGCCATTATCGCCCTAATCACCCTTAATATAGTCATTATAATAATCATCATCTATATTAATTACTGTCATTATCGCCCTAATCACCCTTAATATAGTCATTATAATAATCATCATCATATTAATGCCATTTTCATTATAATTATTTTAATAATGATAATGAAAATAATGATAATTCTGGAAATAATAACAACAATAATAAGGATTATAATAACAATAATTGCCGTATTAAAATTACTTCTATTATTATTTCTGTTATCATTATCGTTATTATTATTAGGAAAAACAGAATAGTGTTGATTATTGCTATTATTGCAATTATTAGGCAGATCGTCATTATAAGTATCCTTGTATAATTACTATCATAATTGTTGTCGTAATTACTCTCATAATTATGATTATTATCGTCATTATTGTCATTGCTGATGGGGTTATCATCAAAATCATCATAATTAGCAGAATTATTGCATCATCATTATTATCATTACTGTCATTATCGCCCTAATCACCCTTGATATAGTCATTATAATAATTATCTTAATTATTAATTCCATTTTCATCATTATGATTATTTTAATAATGATAATGACAAAAATAATAATTCTGGAAATAATAACAACAATAATAAGGATTATAATAACAATAATAGCCGTGTTATAATTACTTCTATTATTATCTCTGTAATCATTGTCGTTATTATTATCAGGAAAATCATTAGAATAGTGTTGATTATTGCTATTATTGCAATTGCCACTTGGGGGGCAAGCCAGCCCAACTGAGTGCCGGTCACAAGCCCGGATAAATGCAGAGTGTTGCTGGACGGGAAGGGCATCCGCGGCGTAAAATAAAAACCGCTCCAAACCAACATGACAGAAGCTGAAAGAATATTGGCCCTCAGTCCCCGGCAGCCCTTAAATGGGCAGAGGGTGCTAAGAATATCCGGTTTTGCAGGGAGAGGTGAAATGCCTAACTCCACTCAAATTCAAGCCGTTAAAGTCGGCAGCCTTAATGTTGGCACAATGTCAGGAAAGGGGAGGGAGGTTGTGGATCTCATGGAGAGAAGAAAGTTGGAGGTACTTTGCCTACAGGAAACACGATGGAGGGGGAATAAGGCCCGAGAGCTGGGGAGAGGCTTTAAGGTTTTCTACAGTGGAGCAGATGGAAGAGGAAGGAATGGAGTTGGAATAATCCTGAGTCCCAATCATAAAGAAAACGTCATCAGTGGCTGGAGAAAGAATGACCGAATAATGTTGATTAAACTAATTATCGGAAATACAATCATTAATATAATGAGTGTATATGCACCACAAGTAGGCTGCGATGATGAAGAGAAAGACAAATTTTGGCAAGACCTAGATAGTATGTGCACAGAGATACCGGATGTTGAAACAGCCTTGATTGCTGGCGATTTCAATGGTCACGTGGGAGAGAGAAACTTGGCAATAGAGCGTGTCCATGGTAGATATGGGAGCGGGGCTGTAAATCCCAACGGAGAACGGCTAATTGACTTCGCAGTTGCATACGATCTGGCTATATTGAACACGTTCTTCAAAAAGAAGGATTACAATACATATGAAAGTGGAGGACAGGAAACACAATTGGACTACATATTATACAAGAGAAGTAAAATGAGTGAAGTCAGAAATTTTAAGGTAATTAAGGGAGAAACAGCTGCCAAACAACATCACCTGATTATTGGGGAGTTTAACATTAAAAGAGGGAGGAAAGGAAAGAAAAGGGCAATACCTAAGATTAAGTGGTGGAATTTGAAAGACGAAGACCAGAGAAGTTTGTTCAGGGAGAGAGTGCTGGAGCAGATAGAGTTGAGGGAGGGAGTTGAAGAGTGGTGGAATTTGAATGCCTCAATGATCCGACAAGCTGCAGAGGAAATATTGGGGATGACATCTGGTAAAGGACCACCCAATGACAAGGAAACTTGGTGGTGGAAGGAAGAAATATCGGAAACTATAAAGCAGAAGAAGATTACAAGGAAGGAATATTACAAAAACAGAAATGAGGAAAATGAAGAAAGGCTTAAAACAGCGAATAAAGCAGCAAAGAAAGCAGTGGCAGTAGCTAAAGCTGAGGCAAGGGAAGAAATGTATCAAGAACTCGATACAAGAGGAGGACAGAAAAAGATTTATAGAATAGCAAAGGCCAGAGGCAAGAGTACGAAAGATCAGACACATATCAGGCATATGAAGGATACAGAAGGAAATGTTTTGTATGATGATGAAAAGGAGATGGAAGGAATATTTTGAAAACTTAATGAATGTAGAGAACCCAAGAGTGGAAACAGGAGCGGGCTTACCAACAGAGAGGAGGACTGATAACATATCACGTAGAGAAGTGGAAAAGGCGCTGAGATTAATGAAATCAAACAAAGCTGTTGGACCGGATAACATCCCGATAGAAGCATGGAAAAGCCTTGGGGAGGCTGCTGTAGATGTTTTGTGGGATCTTTTAAATAAAATATATGAGCAAGAGAAAATTCCATCGGAGTAGAGGAAGAGCACTATTGTGCCCATATATAAACAGAAGGGTAACATCCAGGACTGCACTAACTACAGGGGGATTAAATTGATCTCACATACAATGAAGCTTTGGGAGAGGACTATTGGAATGAGGATCGAGGCTGAAACGGTCATCAGTGAGAACCAGTTTGGATTTGTTAAGGGAAGACAGACATCAGATGCTATTTTTGCCTTAAGACAGACAATGGAAAAGTACAGGGAGAAACAGAAGGGACTGCACATGGCTTTCATTGACCTCGAGAAGGCGTATGATCGTGTACCGAGGTCAGAGGTATGGAGGTGCATGAGAGAAAAGGGAGTGAGCGAGAAGTATGTAAGATTGGTTCAAGATATGTATAGAGATGTAACATCACAAGTTAGTAGTTGCGTCGGAATAACGGATGAATTTAACATCAAAGTAGGACTCCACCAGGGCTCTACTCTCAGTCCGTATATATTCGACCTTATAATGGACGTTCTAAGCGAAGGGGTTCAAGAGGAGGCACCCTGGACAATGTTATTTGCAGATGACATTGTCTTGGTGTGTAATACAAAAGAATCATTGAGAGAGAAACTTTCGCAATGGAAGAGGGCTTTGGAGGACCGAGGCTTGAAGATAAGCAGAACAAAGTCTGAGTACCTCTCATTTAATGATTTTGAGGAGGAAAATGGGGTGGAAATGGATGACGAGATCATTAAGAGGGTACCAGCTTTTAAATATCTAGGCTCACATGTGACAGAGGACGGTGAACTGGATGTAGAAGTAAATCAACGCATTCAGTCAGGGTGGCAGGCATGGAGAAGGTTTTCAGGAGTACTCTGCGACAAGAAGATCAGCGCAAGGCTCAAAGGGAAGGTTTACAAAACAGCTGTGAGACCTGCTATCCTTTATGGGAGCGAGACATGGCCAATTAAGAGGGTGCATGAAAAGAAGGTGAATGTAGCAGAGATGAGGATGTTAAGGTGGATGTGTGGTGTCACGAGGAAGGATAAGATCAGGAATGACTACATCAAAGGTACAGTCAAGGTCACAGAAGTGAGTGCAAAGATGCAAGAAAGAAGGATTAACTGGTATGGGCATGTCATCAGAAGTGAAGAAGGCTATATTGGAAACCAAGTTATGGAAATGCACGTGGATGGACGTAGAAGTCAAAGTCAAAGTCAAAACATTTTATTCCATTAATTACAATGGTTATTCTTTACATAAATACATTCATATCTACAGTTGATTATTTAATAGGTGTTCTTTTAATTTCGTTTTGAAATTACAAAAGCTATTAATGACTCTTATATTATCTGGTAACATGTTCCATAGCTTGGGTCCACGTATTTCCATTTGTCGTGCCCCTGTATCAGTCCTCGATCTCTTAACATAAAGAGAGTTTACTTGGCGTGTCACGACACATGATGTGGTCCCTACAGTTTGCAAGGGCATTAACCATTGCGGATAATTCCCATGAATGAGCTTGTAGATGAATACACAAGTATCATAACTGCATTTAGGTTGGACTTTTAACCAATTTAATTTTTGGATATGTGGGCTAATGTGATCAAGTTTACTGATATTACCTAATGCAACTCTTGCAGCAAAGTTTTGTAATTTTTGTACTTTTTGCATTTGGGTTTTGTTAGTCGAACCCCAAATATTTGAACAGTAGTTAATAATGCTTAGAACTAGAGTTTGCACAACCATGATTCTAGTTTCAGTAGTGATTTGATTTTTTATGTGATTAAGATATACTAGGGTGCCCATTACTTTCCTGTGTATCTTGTCAACGTGTTGTTCAAATGTCATGTATTTGTCTAAGTGTACTCCCAGATTATTCACTGAAGTGTTCGGCTTGATAGAGCAGCCTTCAAATTCTATGGTCGTGTCATTGGGAATTTTAGCTATATTCTGCCGGCTACCTATAAATATACATTGAGTTTTATGTGGATTTAGTTTAAGGCCATTAGTGTCAAAATATAATTTTGCTTGTGTAAGGGTATGTTGAGTGTTTCTTATTAATGTATTCAAGTTGTTTACAGAGTCACTATGAAGAAACTGTGAATCATCGGCGTACTGTACCAAAAGGCAGTTATGAGCTATTGTTGATAAATCATTTATGAAAATTGTGAATAGGATCGGACCTAAAATGGATCCTTGTGGAACACCAAAAGGTACTTCTTGTTTTGATGACATACAATCTTTGATTCTTACTGATTGGGTCCTTGCATCTAAATAACTTTTAAACCAAAAGGTATCAATTTTATGAATTACTAATTTGTTGAGGAGAATTTCATGGTTAACACTATCAAAAGCCTTAGAAAGGTCGCATAATGTGAGCAAATTTACTTGATTATTGTCTATGTTATTATAGATCTCATCAGTAATTTGTAGTAAAGCTGTTTCAGTAGATAACTTATTTCTGAAACCATGTTGCGTTTTAGATAATAAGTTATTGGCCTCCAGGAAACTCGTTAATTGATTTGCAACAATTTTTTCAAGAACTTTAGATAATATAGGGAGTATAGTGATAGGGCGATAATTATTCACATCGTCTATATCCCCCGACTTGAAAATTGGTGTTACTATACCATGTTTCCAAAGCGACGGAAAGACACCAGTGACCAGAGAGGTGTTAATAATGACCGTCAAATATTGTGCAATTGCGGGTAGACTATCTCTGATAAAGCGCAAAGCAATACCGTCTGCTCCTACAGCATTTGTTTCGCGAAGGTGTTTTATTACTAAGATTATTGTTTCTACGTCCACTGGTTGTGGTCTGAAAAAATTAGTTGTAAACATTGCCCTATCTGTGTTTCGTTGTAATGTAGCAGTTGTTTGTTCATAAGTTAGTTTTCCAATTTTTGAAAAGAAGTGATTAAAATGTTCTGTGTTTTGTGTAGGCCCTGCACAATCACTAGTGAGTTTGTTTTGAGGCACTAGTGTTTTAACAGTTTTCCATGTTTTATCAGAGTTGTTCTTATACTCGGTAAATTTATTTCTGAAATAATTTCTTTTAGCAGATTGAATTAACGTTTTGACATTTTTCTTTTTTACTTTATAATCTAATTGAAAGGCAGCTTCATGTCTGTTAAATTTAAGAGCTTGGTGGGCTTCATTTCTATCGCAAATGGCTCTCTTGATGTCGTCATTTATCCATGGAGCAGGGGGACGTCTGACGATTCGTGTAACGTAGGGAGCCAGCGCATCGATGCTGGTATTAATAACTTCCGTGAGAATAGTTACTTGTTTGTTTACATTATCTGTCGATGGAATATTTAATAGATTCATTTCTTTAGACAGGATAAGTTCGCGGAAAGACTGAGGGTCATAGTGTTTGAAATCGCGAAAAGTTTTTATTACTGGTGGTCTCTTTGTTTTCTTTATATTTATCGTCATCGTGATAAGTTCATGATCAGCAACGTGGCATGGGGTGACATCGGAATGGAGAATGAGATCTGGTCTGTTAGTTATTATTAAGTCTAATAGAGAAGAGGTGTTTTCTGTAATTCGAGTAGGTTTATCTATTATTTGTTCTAATTTATTTTTCTTAATTACCTTCGCTAATTTAGCATTAGATTTTGTTAAATCGTCATTTAGGTCACCTAAGATGAAAAGTGGTTTCTTTTTTAAGGATATTTCTCTAAAAACCTTTTCAATGTATTCAAAAGATTCCGAGGTAGCATGAGGGTGCCTATAGACAGTGCCAATAATGAAGGAAGGAAGCATGTTGCTTTGTACGGTAACCCAGACATCTTCTACGGCAGTATTGTTAACTGCTGTAGTAGATATCCTGTTTGACTTCAGGGTATCCCGTACATATATACACACTCCCCCTCCTCGCCCTGCATCACATCTGTAAACTTTAAAATTTGGAATATTTATGAAATTACTGACCATTTCCTGGTGGAGCCATGTTTCACTTATTCATAATATGTCTATGTTCCTCTCCTCAACAAGCATTTTAATTTCTTCAAAATGCCCGAGGAGAGACTGAGCGTTTATATGCTCTATTTGTAGAAGGAGAGGTAGACCCAAATTAAGTTGGAGGGAAAGGCTAAAAGAAGATCTGGAAGACAAGGGACTCAGAAGGGAAGATGCAATGGACAGAGCAAGATGGAAGAGGCTAGCGAGGAACAGTGACCCCATATAGAAATGGGAATAAGCTGAAGAAAAAGAAGAAAAATAAAAAAGAAGATTGCTATTATTGCAATTATTGGGCAAATCATCATTATAATTATCATCGTATAATTATTATCATAATTATTGTCCTAATTACTCTCATAATTATCATTATTATCGTCATTATTGTCATTATTGATGGGGTTATCATCAAAATCATCATAATTAGCAGAATTATTGCTAAGATCATCATAATCATCCTTTAAACTCGAATAAAGGGTTTATTCGACTCATCTATGCAAAGGTTGTATTTCGCTAGATTTCGCCGTTTTTCGACTTTTAAGATTTTTCTACTTTTAGCCTTTTTCTCATTATAGATGGGCTTTCTAATGATAATTATCATCATTATTGTCATTATCATCATCATTATTATCATTACTGTCATTATCGCCCTAATCACTCTTAATAGTCATTATAATAATCATCTTAATTATTAATGTAATTTTCATCATTATAATTGTTTTAATAATGATAATGACAATAATGATAATTCTGGATATATTAACAACAATAATAAGGATTATAATAACAATAATTGCCGTGTTATAATTCTATTATTATTTCTGTTACAATAGTAGTTATTATTATTAGGAAAATCATTAGAATAGTGTCGATTATTGCTATTATTGCAATTATTAGGCAAATAATCATTATAATTATCATTGTATAATTATTATCATAATTATTGTCCTAATTACTCTCATAATTATCATTATTATAGTCATTATTGATGGGGTTATCATCAAAATCATCATAATTAGCAGAATTATTCCTAAGATCATCATAATCATCCTTTAAACTCGACAATAGGGGGTTTTCGACTCATCTCTGCAAAGGCTGTATTTCGCTAGATTTCGCCGGTTTTTCTCATTATAGATGGGCTTTACAATGATAATTATCATCATTATTGTCATTATCATCATTATTATCATTACTGTCATTATCGCCCTAATCACCCTTGATATAGTCATTATAATAATCAGTATCTTAATTATTAATGTCATTTTCATCATTATAATGATTTTAATAATGATAATGGCAATAATGATAATTCTGGTAATATTAACAACAATAATAAGGATTATAATAACAATACTAGCCGTGTTATAATTACTTCTATTATTATTTCTGTTATCATTGTCGTTATTATTATTAGGAAAATCATTAGAATAGTGTTGATTATTGCTATTATTGCAATTATTAGGCAGATCATTATAATTATTATTGTATAAGTATGATCATAATTATTGTCCTAATTGCTCTCATAATTATCATTATTATCGTCATTATTGTCATCATTGATTCGGTTATCATCAAAATCATGGTAATTAGCAGAATTGTTGCTAAGATCATCATAATCATCCTTTAAACTCGAAAAAGGGTGGTTTTCGACTCATCTCTCCAAAGACTGTATTTCGCTAGATTTCGCCGGTTTTTCGACTTATTGGATTTTTCTACTTTTAGCCTTTTTCTTATTATAGATGGGCTTTCTAATGATAATTATCATCATTATTGTTATTATCACCATCATTATTATCATTACTGTCATTATCGCCCTTAATATAGTCATTATAATAATCATCATCTTAATTATTAATGTGATTTTCATCATTATAATTATTTTAATAATAATGACAATAATGATAATTCTGGAAATAATAACAACAATAATAAGGATTATAATAACAATAATCGACGTATTATAATTACTGCTATTATTATTTCTGTTATCATTGTCGTTATTATTATTAGGAAAATCATTAGAATAGTGTTGATTATTGCCATTATTGCAATTATTAGGCAAATCATCATTATAATTATCATTGTATAATTATTATCATAATTATTGTCCTAATTACTCTCATAATTATGATTATTATCGTCATGTTTCTCATTATTGATGGGGTTATCATCAAAATCATCATAATTAGCAGAATTATTGCTAAGATCATCATAATCATCCTTAAAACTCGAAAAAGGGGGTTTTCGTCTCATGTCTGCAAAGGCTGTATTTCGCGAGAATTTGCCAGTTTTTCGACTTCTGAGATTTTTCTACTTTTAGTCTTTTTCTCATTATAGATGGGCTTTCTAATGATAATTATCATCATTATTGTCATTATCATCATCATTATTATCATTACTGTCATTATCGCCCTAATCACCCTTAATATAGTCATTATAATAATCATCATCTTAATTATTAATGTCATTTTCATCATTATAATTATTTTAATAATGATAATGACAATAATGATATTCTGGTAACAATAGCAACAATAATAAGGATTATAATAACAATAATTGCCGTGTCATAATTACTTCTATTATTATTTCTGTTATCATTGTCGTTATTATTATTAGGAAAATCATTAGAATAGTGTTGATTATTGCTATTATTGCAATTATTAGGCAAATCATCATTATAATTATCATTGTATAATTACTATCATAATTGTTGTCCTAATTACTCTCATGATTATCATTATTATCGTCATTATTGTCATTATTGATTCAATTATCATCAAAATCATCATAATTAGCAGAAATATTGCTAAGATCATCATAATCATCCTTTAAACTCGAAAAGGGGGGTTTTCGACTCACCTCTCAAAAGGCTGTATTTCGCTAGATTTCGCCGGTTTTTCGACTTTTGGGATTTTTCTACTTTTAGCCTTTTTCTCATTATAGATGGGCTTTCTAATGATAATTATCATCATTATTGTCATTATCATCATCATTATTATCATTACTGTCATTATCGCCCTAATCACCCTTAAGAGTCATTATAATAATCATCATCTTAATTATTAATGTCATTTTCATCATTATAATTGTTTTAATAATGATATTGACAATAATGATAATTGTGGATATAATAACAACAATAATAAGGATTATAATAACAATAATTGCCGTGTCATAATTACTTCTATTATCATTTCTGTTACAATTGTTATTGTTATTAGGAAAATCATTAGAATAGTGTTGATTATTGCTATTATTGCAATTATTAGGCAAATCATCATTATAATTATCATTGTATAATTATTATCATAATTATTGTCTTAATTACTCTCATAATTATCATTATTTTCGTCATTATTGTCATTATTGATGGGGTTATCATCAAAATCATCATAATTAGCAGAATTATTGCTAAGATCATCATAATCATCCTTTAAACTCGAAAAAGAGGGTTTTCGACTCACCTCTCCAAAGGCTATATTTCGCTAGATTTCGCCGGTTTTTCGACTTTTGGGATTTTTCTACTTTTAGCCTTTTTCTTATTATAGATGGGCTTTATAATGATAATTATCATCATTATTGTCATTATCATCATCATTATTATCATTACTGTCATTATCGCCCTAATCACCCTTAATAGTCATTATAATAATCATCTTAATTATTAATGTCATTTTCATCATTATAATTGTTTTAATAATGATAATGACAATAATGATAATTCTGGAAATAATAACAACAATAATAAGGATTATAATAACAATAATAAACGTATTAAAATTACTTCTATTTTTATTTCTGTTATCATTGTGGTTATTATTATTAGGAAAATCATTAGAATAGTGTTGATTATTGCCATTATTGCAATTATTAGGCAAATCATCATTATAATTATCATTGTATAATTACTATCATAAGTATTGTACTAATTACTCTCATAATTATCATCATTATCGTCATTATTGTCATCATTTGAATTAGAAGAATTATATCTAAGATCATCATAATCATCCTTTAAACTCGAAAAAGGGGGGTTTCCGACTCATCTCTCCAAAGGCTGTATTTCGCTAGATTTTGCCGGTTTTTCGACTTTTAAGATTTTTCTACTTTTAGCCTTTTTCTCATTATAGATGGGCTCTCTAATGATAATTATCATCATTATTGTCATCATCATCATTATTATCATTACTGTCATTATCGCCCTAATCACCCTTAATAATCATTATAATAATCATCTTAATTATTAATGTAATTTTCATCATTATAATTGTTTTAATAATGATAATGACAATAATGATAATTCTGGATATATTAACAACAATAATAAGGATTATAATAACAATTATTGCCGTGTTATAATTCTATTATTTCTGTTACGATAGTAGTTATTATTATTAGGAAAATCATTAGAATAGTGTCGATTATTGCTATTATTGCAATTATTAGGCAAATAATCATTATACTTATCATTGTATAATTATTATCATAATTATTGTCCTAATTACTCTCATAATTATCATTATTATCGTCATTATTTATGGGGTCATCATCAAAATCATCATAATTAGCAGAAATATTGCTAAGATCATCATAATCATCCTTAAAACTCGAAAATGACATTAATAATTAAGATTATGATTATTATAATGACTATATTAAGGATGATTAGGGCGATAATGACAGTAATGATAATAATGATGGTGATAATGACAATAATGATGATAGTTATCATTATAAAGCCCATCTATAATAAGAAAAAGTCTAAAAGTAGAAAAATCTTAAAAGTCCAAAAACCGCAAAAATCTATCGAAATACAGCCTTTGGAGAGATGATTCGAAAACCCCCCTTTTTCGAGTTTATAGGATGATTATGATGATCTTAGCAATAATTCTGCTAATTATCATGATTTTAATGATAACCGAATCAATGATGACAATAATGAAGATAATAATGATAATTATGAGAGCAATTAGGACAATAATTATGATCATAATTATACAATAATAATTATAATGATTTGCCTAATAATTGCATTAATAGCAATAATCAACACTATTCTAATGATTTTCCTAATAATAATAACGACAATGATAACAAATAATAATAGAAGTAATTATAACACGGCTAGTATTGTTATTATAATCCTTTTTATTGTTGTTAATATTACCAGAATAATCATTATTGTCATTATCATTATTAAAATAATTATAATGAAAATGACATCAACAATTAAGATATGGATTTTAATAATGACTATATCAAGGGTGATTAGGGCGATAATGACAGTAATGATAATAATGATGATAATTATCATTATAAAGCCCATCTATAATGAGAAAAAGGCTAAAAGTAGAAAAATCTCAAAAGTCGAAAACCGGCGAAATCTAGCGAAATACAGCCTTTGGAGAGATGAGTCGAAAACCCCCTATTTTCGAGTTTAAAGGATGATTATAATGATCTTAGCAATAATTCTGCTAATTATGATGATTTTGATGATAACCCCATCAATAATGACGATAATAATGATAATTATGAGAGAAATTAGGACAATAATTATGATAATAATTATACAATGATAATTACAATGATGATTTGCCTAATAATTGCAATAATAGCAATAATCGACACTATTCTAATGATTTTCCTAATAATAATAACTACAATTGTAAGAGAAATAATAGAAGTAATTATAACACGGCAATTATTGTTATTATAATCCTTATTATTTTTATTATATCCAGAATTATCATTATTGTCATTATCATTATTAAAACAATTATAATAATGAAAATGACATTAATAATTAAGATGATTATTATAATGACTATTAAGGGTGATTAGGGCGATAATGACAGTAATGATAATAATGATGATAATGACAATAATGATAATTATCATTATAAAGCCCATCTATAATGAGAAAAAAACTAAAAGTAGAAAAATCTCAAAGTCGAAAAACTCTAGCGAAATACAGCCTTTTGAGAGGTGTCGAAAACCCCTTTTTTCGAGTTTTAAGGATGATTATGATGATCTTAGCAATAATTCTGCTAATTATGATGATTTTGATGATAACCCCATCAATAATGACAATAATGACGATAATAATGATAATTATGAGAGTAATTAGGACAATAATTATGATAATAATTATACAATGATAATTATAATGATGATTTGCCCAATAATTGCAATAATAGCAATAATCAACACTATTCTAATGATTTTCCTAATAATAATAACGACAATGATTACAGAGATAATAATAGAAGTAATTATAACACGGCTATTATTGTTATTATAATCCTTATTATTGTTTTTATTATTTCCACAATTATCTTATTGTCATTATCATTATTAAAATAATTATAATGATGAAAATGACATTAATAATTAAGATAATTATTATAATGACTATATCAAGGGTTATTAGGGTGATAATGACAGTAATGATAATAATGATGATGCAATAATTCTGCTAATTATGATGATTTTGATGATAACCCCATCAGCAATAACAATAATGACGATAATAATCATAATTATGAGAGTATTTAGGATAACAATTATGATAGTAATTATACAATGATACTTATAATGATGATTTGCCTTATAATTGCAATGATAGCAATAATCGACACTATTCTGTTTTTCCTAATAATAATAACGACAATGATAACAGAAATAATAATAGAAGTAATTTTGATACGGCTATTATTGTTAATATAATCTTTATTATTGATGTTATTATTTCCAGAATTATCATTATTGTCATTATCATTATTAAAATAATGATAATGATGAAAATGACATTAATAATTATGATGATTATTATAATGACTATATTAAGGGTGATTAGGGCGATAATGACAGTAATGATAATAATGATGATGATAATGACAATAATGAAGATAATTATCATTATAAAGCCAATCTATAATAAGAAAAAGGCTAAATGTAGAAAAATCCCAAAAGTCGAAAAACCGGCGAAATCTTTGGAGAAATGAGTCGAAAAACCCCTATTTC
>NC_091584.1:14595268-14600268 GCF_042767895.1 Penaeus vannamei | reverse complement strand
CATTTTATCTCGATATGTAATGTAAAGTCTTGATACGAGTAATTCGTATCCCCCTTTTCATGTCTTATTAATGCAGTTAGTGATATGATTTATCTTAAATGTTTTGTAAATATGTTTTTGTAAACTGAAAGATAATGTTCCTTAAATCCTTTCTTGTCATCACTGAAGATGAGTGTTGAACACTCGAAACGTATGATTTTGATGTTGGAAGAACTGCTTTTGTTCAAAGGAGATACCAGTTTAGTTAGATTAAAGAAGAAGGAAAATGCTTGTTTTTTCTATGAGCACTGGTCATGAAGTTTATTGCATGTCTCTGCTTCACAGCTGGAAGTTCCACGGCACCTAATATGTATATATATGAGTAAGTACTAGACGCTGGCTAGCGCCTGGTTGCATTGCTATTATCATTATAAAAATAGTTATGATGATGAAAATAGCTATAATGATTAGTATAATAATCATTATAACTGCAATAATGATAATAATGATGATAATCAAGATGATAATAACTATAATGATAATAATAATAGGAATAATGATAATAATGATGATAATAATTATCATTAATGATAATAATGATGATAATAATTATTATCCAGTCCATTTATAATGAAATAAAGGCCAAAAGTAATAAAATCCCAGAAGTCGAAAAAAACGGCAAAATCTAGCGTATTAGAAACCCTTTTCCCTTTTTATTTGTAGTTATGAGGATTTTAAAATTAATTCAGGTAATTGTGATAATTTTCCTTCATTATATGCAATAATGATGATTATGATGATAATGACAATGATAATGACAATAATAATGATAATAATGATAAAATCATAATTATAATGATAATTTGGATAATTACTGATATATTAGCAATAATCAACTCTATTCCAATAGTTTTCAGACTAATAATGACAATAGAAATAATATCATTATCATTGTCATTATGATTATTACTATTGTCATTATTATTTCTAAAATTATCATTATTGCTATTATCATTATAAAAATAGTTATGATGATGAAAATAGCTATAATAATTAGCATGATAATCATAATAACTGTAATAATGATGATGATGATAATCATGATGATAATGACTATAATGATAATAATCATAAGAATAATGACAGTAATGATAATAATGTTGATAATAATTATTATCCAGTCCATTTATAATGAAATAAAGGCCAAAAGTAATAAAATCCCAGAAGTCGAAAAAAACGGAAAAATCTAGCCTTTTGAGAGAAACGTCGAAAAAAACCCTTTTGGCTTTTTATTGGTAATTATGAGGATTTTAACATTAATTCAGGTAATTGTGATAATTTTCATGATAATTCCTTCATTATATGCAATAGTGATGATAATTATGATAATAATGACAATGATAATGACAATAATACTGATAATAATGATAAAATCATAATTATAATGATAATTTGGATAATTACTGCAATAATAGCAATAATCAACTCTCCTCCAATAATTTTCAGACTAATAATGACAATAGAAATAATAATATCATTACCATTGTCATTATGATTATTACTATTGTCATTATTATTTCTAAAATTATCATTATTGCTATTATCATTATAAAAATTGTTATGATGATGAAAATAGCTATAATAATTAGCATAATAATCATAATAACTGCAATGATGATGATAAAAATGATGATAATCATGAAGATAATAACTATAATGATAATAATAATAATAATGGTAGTAATGATAATAATGATGATAATAATTATTATCCAGTCCATTTATAATGAAATAAAGGCCAAAAGTAATAAAATCCCAGAAGTCGAAGAAACGACAAAATCTAGCCTATTACAGCCTTTTGAGAGAAACGTCGAAAAAAAACTTTTCGCTTTTTATTGGTAATTATGAGGATTTTAACATTAATTCAGGTAATTGTGATGATTTTCATAATTCCTTCATTATATGTAATAATGATAATTATGATGATAATGACAATGATAATGACAATAATAATGATAATAATGATAAAATCCTAATTATAATGATAAATTTGATAATTATTGCAATAATAGCAATAATCAACTCTATTCCAATAATTTTCAGACTAATAATGACAATAGAAATAATAATATCATTGTCATTGTCATTATGATTATTACTATTGTCATTATTATTTCTAAAATTATCATTATTGCTATAATCAATATAAAAATAGTAATGATGATGAAAATAGCTATAATAATGACCATAATTAATGTCATTATTAATGGGATTGTCATCAAAATCATCATAATTAGCAGAATCATTGCAGAAATCATCATAATTATCCCTTAAACTCGAAAAAGGGGGTTTGTCGACCATTCCCTCAAAAGGCTATATATCGCTACATTTCGGCGTTTTTTTTTTCGACTTTTGGGATTTTTTTCATTGTGGATGGGCTTTATAATGATTATCATCATCATTATTATCATTAATGTCATAATGTCATAATTTGCCCTTGCCTCGCGGCCTCACCCGAGCTTCACCCCGCTTCAGCAGTGATGGTTAGCCGAGGGACAGCCCAGGAGCCACGGCCGAAGAGGCCGTGCCTAGAGCACACCCCAGAGGGCGCCAAAAACCTGCTAACTTCTCTCCCCTCCCCCTCAGTTAGCCGAGAGGCTCCGTGTTCGCCATAGCGAGGCTCCACGCCCCGTGGGAAAAATGTGGTGGGGCGAGCCGCGCTCAAGGTCGCGGGGTATTCCCCGCGCCACGAGTCGCGGCCTTGCCTCGCCGCACGATCTCGCGAGGTGTGGACGCGCGGTGGACACGCGAGGCTGCCGATGGCGCTGGGCCCCTCGATCCTTTTCCTCTTTCAACAAACCCACTACAGATATTACCAAGATCTTTACCCTGCATGCTGGGTCAAGCCCCGGCTGCTTTTTCTTCTACTAAAATTCATTTTCCTCCTCCTTATCCTTATCCTATCCCCACTCTTCCTTCCCCCCTCTTCTTTACACACTTAGTACTTAGGCAGAATCATCATTCTCCACTCAGCTGTTGACCTGACTACACTTGTACTTGGTTCATCAAAATAAAGAGATAAAAATCCAGTTTGGTTTCTTAACCTCTACACTGGTGACCCTCGGAGTGAACCAAGTTTTTACACAAGATGTCAGCAACACAGTATGCTATCAGCCTGCTCTCTGGCCAGCCTGCCGGAATGGTTTTTTCAAGTGGAGCAGGAATTCTTCCTCAGGAATATAACCACCCAGACCACTAAATTCCGCCTGCTGGTCACTAACCTCCCGCCAGAATTCCTTCTGACAGTCGGCGACCTCCTGCATAATCATCGGTACGCCACTTACGACGAGCTTAAGGAGGCCATTCTTAGGCGAGCAGCACCTAACCCTCTGACCGCGTTAAGCTCCTTCCTGTCGTCTGACGCCGCGGACAACCGTACCCCCACAGAAATCCTTCACCACTTCCAGCGCCTCCTCACCCGCACCGGCACTACACTCCCACCTGACGTCATGCGCTCCCTCTTCCTCAAGCGGCTGCCTGCTGATATCCAGCAAATCCTGCTGGTGTCAGACGCCCCATTGGAGCAACTTGCCCTGCAAGCCGACGCGACGCTTGTAGCTAGGGCACCCACATCGTCAATAGCAACAGTGTCTGTCGCAACCACCACCTCCGCCGTGACGTTGGGAGCCCTTGCAGCCCATGTCGCCACACTATCCGAGGCTGTGCAGAAGATATCCACACAGAAACGTTCTCACTCCCGGCCTCGCTTTCGCACCCCTTTGCCACCACGCTTTGAACGGGACATCAGGCGCTCTGCAACGCCCAACCGCCATCCTCGCTTCCGCGTTCCTTCACCGCCGCGCAAAGAGTGGAGGAAGCCGCGGAAACTGGGCGCGCCTGTCTTTCGCGGACCTCGGAGGCGTTTATTGTACGTCCGAGATGCCTCCTCCTCCCTACATTTCCTCGTCGACACAGGGGCCGAGGTCAGCCTCCTCCCGGCCTCCCACAGGGATAAACGCTTCCCCTCCTCCCGCACTCTGGAAGCTACCAACACATCGCCCATCAACACTTACGGCGAGCGTTCGAGGACCCTCTCGCTGGAAGGCGGGCCCGCCCAACGATTCCAATGGATCTTCCTCGTCACCAACGTCCCACACCCCATCATCGGCGCCGATTTCTTGGCGCACTACGGTCTGACGGTTGATCTTCAAGGTATGGCCCTAATCCACCAATCCGGGGCCCGCACACACGCTGCTCCGGCTCTGGTAAGTACCCTCCTAATATATACAGTGCTTCCCAGGACCTGCGCCTTCAAGAACATCCTGCGTGAGTTCCCGGCCTTGACCAAGCCGATCAACCGGGCCACCCAACCACGGCATGAAGTCCGGCACCATATCGTGACCCACGGTCCTCCTGCCCATTCTCGCTGCCGTCCGCTCGCCCCCGACAGATGTCGCAGTGCTAGGGCGGAGTTCGACCATATGATACGGTTGTGGATTATACGCCCTTCCAGCAGTCAATGGGCGGCCCCTCTGCATCTGGTGAAGAAGAGGGACGGTGACTTATCATTATTGCTATTATCATTATAAAAATAGTTATGATAAGGAAAATAGCTATAATAATTAGCATAATAATCATTATAACTGCATTAATAATGATAATGATAATAATCATGATAATGACTATAATGATAATAATCATGATGATAATGACTATAATGATAATAATCATAAGAATAATGACAGTAATGATAACAATGATGATAATAATTATTATCCAGTCCATTTATAATGAAATAAAGGCCAAAAGTATTAAAATCCCAGAAGTCGAAAGAAAACGGCAAAATCTTGCCTATTACAGCCTTTTGAGAGAAACGTCGAAAAAAAACTCTTTCGCTTTTTATTGGTAATTATGAGGATTTTAACACTAATTCAGGTAATTGTGATTTTTTTCATGATAATTCCTTCATTATATGCAATAATGATGATAATGACAATAATAATGATAATAATGATAAATTC
>NC_091584.1:14578177-14593177 GCF_042767895.1 Penaeus vannamei | reverse complement strand
TTTTTTTTTTTTTTTTTTTTTTTTTTTTTTTTTTTTTTTTTTTTTTTTTTTTTTTTTTTTTTTTTTTTTTTTTTTTTTTTTTTTTTTTTTTTTTTTTTTTTTTTTTTTTTTTTTTTTTTTTTTTTTTTTTTTTTTTTTTTTTTTTTTTTTTTTTTTTTTTTTTTTTTTTTTTTTTTTTTTTTTTTTTTTTTTTTTTTTTTTTTTTTTTTTTTTTTTTTTTTTTTTTTTTTTTTTTTTTTTTTTTTTTTTTTTTTTTTTTTTTTTTTTTTTTTTTTTTTTTTTTTTTTTTTTTTTTTTTTTTTTTTTTTTTTTTTTTTTTTTTTTTTTTTTTTTTTTTTTTTTTTTTTTTTTTTTTTTTTTTTTTTTTTTTTTTTTTTTTTTTTTTTTTTTTTTTTTTTTTTTTTTTTTTTTTTTTTTTTTTTTTTTTTTTTTTTTTTTTTTTTTTTTTTTTTTTTTTTTTTTTTTTTTTTTTTTTTTTTTTTTTTTTTTTTTTTTAGTGATTTTTTTTTTTTTTTTTTTTTTTTTTTTTTTTTTTTATTTTTTTTTTTTTTTTTTTTTTTTTTTTTTTTTTTTTTATTTTTTTTTTTTTTTTTTTTTTTTTTTTTTTTTTTTTTTTTTTTTTTTTTTTTTTTTTTTTTTTTTTTTTTTTTTTTTTTTTTTTTTTTTTTTTTTTTTTTTTTTTTTTTTTTTTTTTTTTTTTTTTTTTTTTTTTATTTTTGCTTTTGCTTTTTAGAAAATCTTTAAAAAATTTCATTTATAATTATTATCATAATTTTTTCCCCAAATTTACCCTTAATTATCATTATAATTCTTTATTTTTTATTGATTCTTATATAAAATATAAAATTTAAAAAATTATTCTAAATAATAACATTTTAAATCAAAAAGGGGGTTTTCATACTTCAAATTATTTGAAATTTTGCCGTTTTTTTGACTTTTGATTTTTCTTTTTGCTTTTTCTCATTATAATTTTCAATGATAATTACATTATTGTTTATACATCATTTTATATTACTGTCATTATCCCCTAATCCCCCTTAATAGTCATTATAAAAATTTTATCTTAATTATTAATGTCATTTTCATCATTATAATTTTTAATAATGTAATGACAAAAGAAAATTTTGGGAAATAATAAAACAATAATAAGGATTATAATAACAAAAATTGCCGGTTATAATTACTTCTTTTATTATTTCTGTTAAATTGTGTTATTATTTTTAGGAAAAAAAAATATTTTGATTATTGCTATTATTGAATTTTGGAAAATCATTATAATTATCATTGTATAATTATTATAAAATTTATTGCCCTAATTACCTCATAATTATCATTTTTAAAATTTTTGTCTTTATTGATGGGGTTATCATAAAATCATATAATTAGAGAATTATTGCTAAGATCATCATAATCATCCTTTAAACTCGAAAAAGGGGGTTTTCGACTCATCTCTCAAAGGCTTATTTCGCTGATTTCCCGGGTTTTTCGACTTTTGGATTTTTCTATTTTTACCCTTTTTTCTATTATAGATGGGCTTTTAATGATAATTATCATTTTTTCATCATTTTATTATCATTACTGTCATTATGCCCTAATCACCCTTAAAAGTCATTATAATAATCATATCTTAATTATTAATTCATTTTCATATTATAATTTTTTAATAATGATAATGACAATAATGATAATTCTGGAATATTAACAAAATAATAAGGATTATAATAACAATAATAGCGTTTAAAATTACTTTTTTTTATTTCTGTTATCATTGTGTTATTATTTTTAGGAAAATCATTAAAATTTGGGGGCCAATTAATTAAAAGGCAAAACTTTAAATTATATTTATAATTATCATAAAATTATTGTCCTAATTTCTCATAATTATTTTATTTCGTCATTTTGTCTTTATTGATGGGGTTATCATCAAAATCATATAATTAGAGAATTTTCAAAGATCATAATCACCCTTTTAAACTGAAAAAGGGGGTTTTCACTCTTCTCAAAGGTTATTTCGCTAGATTTGCCGGTTTTTCGACTTTTGGGATTTTTCTACTTTTAGCCTTTTTCTATTATAATGGGCTTTTAATGATAATTATCATCATTTTTCATTATAAATCATTATTATCATTAGTCATTATCGCCCTAATCACCCTTAATATAGTCATTATAATAATCATCATCTTAATTATTAATTCATTTTCATCATTAAATTATTTTAATAATGATAATGAAAAATAAATTCTGGAAATAAAAACAACAATAATAAGGATAAATAACAAAAATTTGCCGTTAAATTTACTTCTATTATTATTTCTGTTATCTTTGTCGTTATTATTATTGGGAAAAATCTTTAAAATAATTTTTCTTTTTTGTTTTTAAAATTATTTTTTTTCTTTTAAATTATTTTTTTTTCCTATTACTCTCATATTATATTATTTCGTCATTATTGTCATTATTGATTTTATCAAAAATCATCATAATTAGCAAAAATATTGCTAAAACCCTCATAATCACCCTTTTAAACTCGAAAAGGGGGGTTTTCGATCACTCTCAAAGGTGATTTCGTAGATTTCCCTTTTTTCGACTTTTGGGATTTTTCACTTTTAGCCTTTTTCTCATTATAGATGGGCTTTCTAATGATAATTATCATCATTATTGTCATTATCATATCATTATTATCATTACTGTCATTATCGCCCTAATCACCCTTAAAGTCATTATAAAATCATCATCTTAATTATTAAGTCATTTTCATCATTATAATTTTTTAAATAAGATATTGACAATAATGATAATTTGGAATAAAAACAACAATAATAAGGATTATAATAAGAACAATTCCCGTGTCATAATTACTTCTATTATATTTCTTTAAAATTGTTATTTTATTAGGAAAATCATTAGAATAGTGTTTTTATTGCTATTATTGCAATTATTAGGCAAATCATCATTTTTATATTGTATAATTATTATCATAATTTTGTCTTAATTACTCTCATAATTATCATTATTTTCTCATTATTGTTCAAATTTTTTTTTTTTTTTTTTTTTTTTTTTTTTTTTTTTTTTTTTTTTTTTTTTTTTTTTTTTTTTTTTTTTTTTTTTTTTTTTTTTTTTTTTTTTTTTTTTTTTTTTTTTTTTTTTTTTTTTTTTTTTTTTTTTTTAAAAATTTTTTTTAAAAAAAAAAATTTTAAAAAAAAAAAAAAAAAAAAAAAAAAAAAAAAAAAAAAAAAAAAAAAAAAAAAAAAAAAAAAAAAAATAATTATTTCAAATTTTGTTTTTCTCATAATTATCATTATTTTTTTGTCATATTGATGGGTTATCATCAAAATCATATAATTAGAGAATTTTCTAGATCATAATCATCCTTTAAACTGAAAAAGGGGGTTTTCGACTCACTCTCCAAAGGCTTATTTCGCTATTTCGCCGTTTTTCGACTTTTGGATTTTTCTTTTTTAGCTTTTTCTATTATAGATGGGTTTTTGATAAAAAGTCATTATAATAATTTTCATTGTCTTATTATTAATGTCATTTTCATCATTATTATTTTTCTAATAATGATAATGAAATAATGATAATTCTGGAATATAACAAATAAGGATTATATAACAATATGCCGTGTTAAATTACTCTTTATTATTTCTGTTATCATTTCGTTATTATTATTAGGAAAAGAATAGTGTTGATTATTGCTATTATTGCAATTATTAGGCAAATCTATTATAAGTATCATTGTATAATTACTATATAATTGTCTAATTACTCTCATAATTATGATTATTATCTCATTATTTCATTGTGATGGGTTATTTTTTTTTTCCAAAATCATTATAATTACAATTATTGCATCATCATTATTATCATTACTGTCATTATCGCCCTAATCACCCTTATATAGTCATTATATAATTATCTTAATTATTATTCTTTTCATCATTATAATTATTTTAATAATGATAATGACAAAAATAATTCTGGAAATAATAACAACAATAAAAGGATTATAATAATAATAGCGTTTAAATTACTTCTATTATTATATTGTATCATTGTGTTATTATTATTAGGAAAATCATTGAATAGTGTTGTTATTGCCATTATTGCAATTATAGCAAATCTCATTATAATATCATTGTATAATTATATCAAAATTTTGTCCTAATTACCTCATAATTATATTATATCTATTATTGTCATTTGATTTATCATCAAAATCATATAATTAGCAGAATTATTGCAATCATCATTATTTAATCATGGCGTTTTCGCCCTAAACTTTTTCTGATTGCTTTTTTATTTTAATTTTTTTTATCTTTTCTCATTATAATTTTTAATGATAATACATATTTAATATACAAATAATAGATTATAATCCCAATATTTTATAATATTATCATCTTTTATATGTCTTTTATATTAAATATTAATATGTTGAATTGATTTTGAATATCAAATATAATTATAATTATATGTATAATTATTCATATTATTTCTTTTACTTCGTTATTATTATTGGGAAAAGAGAATATTGTTGATTATTTATATTGCAATTATTAGGCAAAACATTATAATTATTATTGTATAATTATCATAATAATTATTGTCCTAATTGCTCTCATAATTATCATTATTATCGTCATTGTTGTCATCATTGATTCGGTTATCATCAAAATCATGATAATTAGAAGAAAATTTTCTAAGATCATCATAATCATCCTTTAAACTTGAAAAAGGCGGGTTTTCGACTCATCTCTCCAAAGGCTGTATTTCGCTAGATTTCGCCGATTTTTCGACTTTTGGGATTTTTCTTCTTTTAGCTTTTTTCTGATTATAGATGGGCTTTATAATGATAATTATCATCACTATTGTCATTATCACCATCATTATTATCATTACTGTCATTATCGCCCTAATCACCCTTAATATAGTCATTATAATAATCATCATCTATATTATCATTACTGTCATTATCGCCCTAATCACCCTTAATATAGTCATTATAATAATCATCTTAATTATTAATGCCATTTTCATTATAATTATTTTAATAATGATAATGAAAATAATGATAATTCTGGAAATAATAACAACAATAATAAGGATTATAATAACAATAATTGCCGTGTTAAAATTACTTCTATTATTATTTCTGTTATCATTCTCGTTATTATTATTAGGAAAAAAGGAATAGTGTTGATTATTGCTATTATTGCAATTATTAGGCAAATCGTCATTATAAGTATCATTGTATAATTACTATCATAATTGTCCTAATTACTCTCATAATTATGATTATTATCGTCATTATTGTCATTGCTGATGGGGTTATCATCAAAATCATTATAATTAGCAGAATTATTGCATCATCATTATTATCATTACTGTCATTATCGCCCTAATCACCCTTGATATAGTCATTATAATAATTATCTTAATTATTAATATCATTTTCATCATTATAATTATTTTAATAATGATAATGACAAAAATAATAATTCTGGAAATAATAACAACAATAATAAGGATTATAATAACAATAATAGCCGTGTTATAATTACTTCTATTATTATTTCTGTTATCATTGTCGTTATTATTATTAGGAAAAAGAGAATATTGTTGATTATTGCTAATATTGCAATTGCCACTTGGGGGGCAAGCCAGCCCAACTGAGTGCCGGTCACAAGCCCGGATAAATGCAGAGTGTTGCTGGACGGGAAGGGCATCCGCGGCGTAAAATAAAAACCGCTCCAAACCAACATGACAGAAGCTGAAAGAATATTGGCCCTCAGTCCCCGGCAGCCCTTAAATGGGCAGAGGGTGCTAAGAATATCCGGTTTTGCAGGGAGAGGTGAAATGCCTAACTCCACTCAAATTCAAGCCGTTAAAGTCGGCAGCCTTAATGTTGGCACAATGTCAGGAAAGGGGAGGGAGGTTGTGGATCTCATGGAGAGAAGAAAGTTGGAGGTACTTTGCCTACAGGAAACACGATGGAGGGGGAATAAGGCCCGAGAGCTGGGGAGAGGCTTTAAGGTTTTCTACAGTGGAGCAGATGGAAGAGGAAGGAATGGAGTTGGAATAATCCTGAGTCCCAATCATAAAGAAAACGTCATCAGTGGCTGGAGAAAGAATGACCGAATAATGTTGATTAAACTAATTATCGGAAATACAATCATTAATATAATGAGTGTATATGCACCACAAGTAGGCTGCGATGATGAAGAGAAAGACAAATTTTGGCAAGACCTAGATAGTATGTGCACAGAGATACCGGATGTTGAAACAGCCTTGATTGCTGGCGATTTCAATGGTCACGTGGGAGAGAGAAACTTGGCAATAGAGCGTGTCCATGGTAGATATGGGAGCGGGGCTGTAAATCCCAACGGAGAACGGCTAATTGACTTCGCAGTTGCATACGATCTGGCTATATTGAACACGTTCTTCAAAAAGAAGGATTACAATACATATGAAAGTGGAGGACAGGAAACACAATTGGACTACATATTATACAAGAGAAGTAAAATGAGTGAAGTCAGAAATTTTAAGGTAATTAAGGGAGAAACAGCTGCCAAACAACATCACCTGATTATTGGGGAGTTTAACATTAAAAGAGGGAGGAAAGGAAAGAAAAGGGCAATACCTAAGATTAAGTGGTGGAATTTGAAAGACGAAGACCAGAGAAGTTTGTTCAGGGAGAGAGTGCTGGAGCAGATAGAGTTGAGGGAGGGAGTTGAAGAGTGGTGGAATTTGAATGCCTCAATGATCCGACAAGCTGCAGAGGAAATATTGGGGATGACATCTGGTAAAGGACCACCCAATGACAAGGAAACTTGGTGGTGGAAGGAAGAAATATCGGAAACTATAAAGCAGAAGAAGATTACAAGGAAGGAATATTACAAAAACAGAAATGAGGAAAATGAAGAAAGGCTTAAAACAGCGAACAAAGCAGCAAAGAAAGCAGTGGCAGTAGCTAAAGCTGAGGCAAGGGAAGAAATGTATCAAGAACTCGATACAAGAGGAGGACAGAAAAAGATTTATAGAATAGCAAAGGCCAGAGACAAGAGTACGAAAGATCAGACACATATCAGGCATATGAAGGATACAGAAGGAAATGTTTTGTATGATGATGAAAAGGAGATGGAAGGAATATTTTGAAAACTTAATGAATGTAGAGAACCCAAGAGTGGAAACAGGAGCGGGCTTACCAACAGAGAGGAGGACTGATAACATATCACGTAGAGAAGTGGAAAAGGCGCTGAGATTAATGAAATCAAACAAAGCTGTTGGACCGGATAACATCCCGATAGAAGCATGGAAAAGCCTTGGGGAGGCTGGTGTAGATGTTTTGTGGGATCTTTTAAATAAAATATATGAGCAAGAGAAAATTCCATCGGAGTGGAGGAAGAGCACTATTGTGCCCATATATAAACAGAAGGGTAACATCCAGGACTGCACTAACTACAGGGGGATTAAATTGATCTCACATACAATGAAGCTTTGGGAGAGGACTATTGGAATGAGGATCGAGGCTGAAACGGTCATCAGTGAGAACCAGTTTGGATTTGTTAAGGGAAGACAGACATCAGATGCTATTTTTGCCTTAAGACAGACAATGGAAAAGTACAGGGAGAAACAGAAGGGACTGCACATGGCTTTCATTGACCTCGAGAAGGCGTATGATCGTGTACCGAGGTCAGAGGTATGGAGGTGCATGAGAGAAAAGGGAGTGAGCGAGAAGTATGTAAGATTGGTTCAAGATATGTATAGAGATGTAACATCACAAGTTAGTAGTTGCGTCGGAATAACGGATGAATTTAACATCAAAGTAGGACTCCACCAGGGCTCTACTCTCAGTCCGTATATATTCGACCTTATAATGGACGTTCTAAGCGAAGGGGTTCAAGAGGAGGCACCCTGGACAATGTTATTTGCAGATGACATTGTCTTGGTGTGTAATACAAAAGAATCATTGAGAGAGAAACTTTCGCAATGGAAGAGGGCTTTGGAGGACCGAGGCTTGAAGATAAGCAGAACAAAGTCTGAGTACCTCTCATTTAATGATTTTGAGGAGGAAAATGGGGTGGAAATGGATGACGAGATCATTAAGAGGGTACCAGCTTTTAAATATCTAGGCTCACATGTGACAGAGGACGGTGAACTGGATGTAGAAGTAAATCAACGCATTCAGTCAGGGTGGCAGGCATGGAGAAGGTTTTCAGGAGTACTCTGCGACAAGAAGATCAGCGCAAGGCTCAAAGGGAAGGTTTACAAAACAGCTGTGAGACCTGCTATCCTTTATGGGAGCGAGACATGGCCAATTAAGAGGGTGCATGAAAAGAAGGTGAATGTAGCAGAGATGAGGATGTTAAGGTGGATGTGTGGTGTCACGAGGAAGGATAAGATCAGGAATGACTACATCAAAGGTACAGTCAAGGTCACAGAAGTGAGTGCAAAGATGCAAGAAAGAAGGATTAACTGGTATGGGCATGTCATCAGAAGTGAAGAAGGCTATATTGGAAACCAAGTTATGGAAATGCACGTGGATGGACGTAGAAGTCAAAGTCAAAGTCAAAACATTTTATTCCATTAATTACAATGGTTATTCTTTACATAAATACATTCATATCTACAGTTGATTATTTAATAGGTGTTCTTTTAATTTCGTTTTTAAATTACAAAAGCTATTAATGACTCTTATATTATCTGGTAACATGTTCCATAGCTTGGGTCCACGTATTTCCATTTGTCGTGCCCCTGTATCAGTCCTCGATCTCTTAACATAAAGAGAGTTTACTTGGCGTGTCACGACACATGATGTGGTCCCTACAGTTTGCAAGGGCATTAACCATTGCGGATAATTCCCATGAATGAGCTTGTAGATGAATACACAAGTATCATAACTGCATTTAGGTTGGACTTTTAACCAATTTAATTTTTGGATATGTGGGCTAATGTGATCAAGTTTACTGATATTACCTAATGCAACTCTTGCAGCAAAGTTTTGTAATTTTTGTACTTTTTGCATTTGGGTTTTGTTAGTCGAACCCCAAATATTTGAACAGTAGTTAATAATGCTTAGAACTAGAGTTTGCACAACCATGATTCTAGTTTCAGTAGTGATTTGATTTTTTATGTGATTAAGATATACTAGGGTGCCCATTACTTTCCTGTGTATCTTGTCAACGTGTTGTTCAAATGTCATGTATTTGTCTAAGTGTACTCCCAGATTATTCACTGAAGTGTTCGGCTTGATAGAGCAGCCTTCAAATTCTATGGTCGTGTCATTGGGAATTTTAGCTATATTCTGCCGGCTACCTATAAATATACATTGAGTTTTATGTGGATTTAGTTTAAGGCCATTAGTGTCAAAATATAATTTTGCTTGTGTAAGGGTATGTTGAGTGTTTCTTATTAATGTATTCAAGTTGTTTACAGAGTCACTATGAAGAAACTGTGAATCATCGGCGTACTGTACCAAAAGGCAGTTATGAGCTATTGTTGATAAATCATTTATGAAAATTGTGAATAGGATCGGACCTAAAATGGATCCTTGTGGAACACCAAAAGGTACTTCTTGTTTTGATGACATACAATCTTTGATTCTTACTGATTGGGTCCTTGCATCTAAATAACTTTTAAACCAAAAGGTATCAATTTTATGAATTACTAATTTGTTGAGGAGAATTTCATGGTTAACACTATCAAAAGCCTTAGAAAGGTCGCATAATGTGAGCAAATTTACTTGATTATTGTCTATGTTATTATAGATCTCATCAGTAATTTGTAGTAAAGCTGTTTCAGTAGATAACTTATTTCTGAAACCATGTTGCGTTTTAGATAATAAGTTATTGGCCTCCAGGAAACTCGTTAATTGATTTGCAACAATTTTTTCAAGAACTTTAGATAATATAGGGAGTATAGTGATAGGGCGATAATTATTCACATCGTCTATATCCCCCGACTTGAAAATTGGTGTTACTATACCATGTTTCCAAAGCGACGGAAAGACACCAGTGACCAGAGAGGTGTTAATAATGACCGTCAAATATTGTGCAATTGCGGGTAGACTATCTCTGATAAAGCGCAAAGCAATACCGTCTGCTCCTACAGCATTTGTTTCGCGAAGGTGTTTTATTACTAAGATTATTGTTTCTACGTCCACTGGTTGTGGTCTGAAAAAATTAGTTGTAAACATTGCCCTATCTGTGTTTCGTTGTAATGTAGCAGTTGTTTGTTCATAAGTTAGTTTTCCAATTTTTGAAAAGAAGTGATTAAAATGTTCTGTGTTTTGTGTAAGCCCTGCACAATCACTAGTGAGTTTGTTTTGAGGCACTAGTGTTTTAACAGTTTTCCATGTTTTATCAGAGTTGTTCTTATACTCGGTAAATTTATTTCTGAAATAATTTCTTTTAGCAGATTGAATTAACGTTTTGACATTTTTCTTTTTTACTTTATAATCTAATTGAAAGGCAGCTTCATGTCTGTTAAATTTAAGAGCTTGGTGGGCTTCATTTCTATCGCAAATGGCTCTCTTGATGTCGTCATTTATCCATGGAGCAGGGGGACGTCTGACGATTCGTGTAACGTAGGGAGCCAGCGCATCGATGCTGGTATTAATAACTTCCGTGAGAATAGTTACTTGTTTGTTTACATTATCTGTCGATGGAATATTTAATAGATTCATTTCTTTAGACAGGATAAGTTCGCGGAAAGACTGAGGGTCATAGTGTTTGAAATCGCGAAAAGTTTTTATTACTGGTGGTCTCTTTGTTTTCTTTATATTTATCGTCATCGTGATAAGTTCATGATCAGCAACGTGGCATGGGGTGACATCGGAATGGAGAATGAGATCTGGTCTGTTAGTTATTATTAAGTCTAATAGAGAAGAGGTGTTTTCTGTAATTCGAGTAGGTTTATCTATTATTTGTTCTAATTTATTTTTCTTAATTACCTTCGCTAATTTAGCATTAGATTTTGTTAAATCGTCATTTAGGTCACCTAAGATGAAAAGTGGTTTCTTTTTTAAGGATATTTCTCTAAAAACCTTTTCAATGTATTCAAAAGATTCCGAGGTAGCATGAGGGTGCCTATAGACAGTGCCAATAATGAAGGAAGGAAGCATGTTGCTTTGTACGGTAACCCAGACATCTTCTACGGCAGTATTGTTAACTGCTGTAGTAGATATCCTGTTTGACTTCAGGGTATCCCGTACATATATACACACTCCTCCTCCTCGCCCTGCATCACATCTGTAAACTTTAAAATTTGGAAAATTTATCATTATAATTTCTTTGTAAAATTATTATCATAATTATTGTCCTAATTCTCTCATAATTATCATTATTACCGTCATTTTTTCATTAAGGGGTTATCATCAAAATCATCATAATTGGGGAAAAATTAGTGATCATCATAATCATTTTTTAAACCCCCAAAAAAGGGTTTTTCATCTCTATGAAAGGTTTGCCTAGATTTTTTTTTTCGTTTTGTTTTTCTTTTAGCCTTTTTTTTATTATAGATGGGTTTTCTAATGATAATTATCATTTATTGTCATTATCATCTTCATTATTACAACGTCTTTAAACGCCCAAAAATTTAAACATTAAAATTCATTTTAATTTTAAATTTAAATTTTATAATTATTTTTTTAATAATGATAAAAATAATGAAAAATTTGGGAAAAAAAAATAAAAGGATTATAATAACAATAATTCCGTGTTATAATTCTTTTATTTTTTCTTTCCTAGTGTTTTTAAATTATTGGGAAAATCTTTAAAATAGTGTCGATTATTGCTATTATTCAATTATTGGAAAATTTCATTATAATTATCATTGTATAATTTTTATAATTATTGCCCCAAATTTAAATTATAATTATCATTTATTATGTCTTTATTGTTTTAACATCAAAATCATCAAAAAAAGTTTTTATTCCTAAGATCATCATAATCATCCTTTAAACTGGAAAAGGGGGTTTTCGACTCACCAAAAGGCCCCGTATTTCGCTAGATTTCGGCCGGTTTTTTTCATTTTTTTTTTTGGGCTTTATAAAATAATTTCATCATTTTGTCATTATTTTTTTATCTTTAAATTCTTTAAACCCCCCTAATCCCCCTTGATAAGTCTTTAAATAATCATATCTTAATTTTTTAAGTCTTTTTCATCATTAAAATTTGTTTTAATAATGATAAGGGCAATAATGAAAATTTCTTAAAAATTAACAACAATAAAAAGGGGATTATAATAACAATAAAAACCGTGTTAAAATTTTTTCCCTTTATTTTTTTTAAAAGTCGATTATTATTGGGAAAATCATTAGAATATGTTGATTATTGCTATTTTTGCAATTATTGGGCAAATCATTAAAATTTAAATTATTGTATAATTATAAATTTTTGGGCCTAATTCCTCATAATTTCATTTTTAAATGTCATTTTTTCTTTATTGTTTGGGGTTATCATCAAAATAAATTAAAATTTAGCAGAATTTTTAAGATCATCAAAAATCACCCTTTTAAACTCAAAAAGGGGGCCAAAATTTTCCCCCGTTTTTCGCTAATTTCCCCGGGTTTTTTGATTTTTTTTCTTTTTTTCTTTTATTTTTTTAAGAAAATTAATTTTAATTATCACCACATTTTATCATTCCAACGCCCAAACTTTAAAAAATCATCATCTTAATTTTAATGTATTTTCATCATTATAATTATTTTAATAATAAATGACAATAATGATAATTTGGAAATAATAACAACAAAATAAGGATTATAAAAACCCGGTTTAAAATTATTTCTTTATTATTTCTTTTTAAATCATTGTCGTTATTATTATTGGGAAAACCCCAAGAATAGGTTGATTATTCCCATTATTGCAAAGGAAAATCATTATAATTTTTATTGTATAATTTTTATCATAATTTTTGGGCCAAATTTTCATAATTATATTATTATCGTCATTTTGTCTTTTTGAGGGGGTTATCTTTTCAAAATCATAATTTTAGCAGAATTATTGCTAAAATCATAATCACCCTTTTTTAAAACTGAAAAATTTTCACCATCTCTAAAAGGCTGAGCTAGTTTTCCTTTTTTTCGATTTTTGAGATTTTTCTACTTTTTTTTTTCTCATTATAGTTTGGGCTTTTAATGAAAATTTATCATTTATTGTCATTATCATCATCATTTTTTTTAAAAAATGTTTTAAAACCCCCCCAATAATTAATTATCATTATAAAACAATTTTTAAAATTAAAAAGGAAAAATTTTAAAACCAAATTAAAATTATTTTAAAATGATTGAAAAAATTTTCGGTTTTAAAAAAGGGAAAAAAATGGATTATCAAAACAATAATTCCTGCTAATTATTTATTTTATTTCCCCTTTAAAAATCAAAAATAGTTAAAAATTTTTAATTAGGAAAATTTCCAATTTAGAAAAATTTCTTTAAAAATTTAAAATTTTTTCCCAATTTAATTGGAAAATAATCAAAAATAACATTTTTAAATAATTTTACAAAAAATTGTCCAAAAAAATTCCAAAAATTATCATTATTATTTTTATTATTTTTTTTTGGGGTTTTTAAAAATCCAAAATTTAAAAATTATTGCAAATCATTTTTAAAATTTAAAATGAAAATGACTTTAATAATTAAAAATTTTTGATTATTTTTGACTATTTTAAGGTGTTTAGGGCGAAAAGGTAATGATAATAATAAATTGAAAGACAATAATGAGAAAATTATCATTAAAAGCCCATCTATAATAAGAAAAAGCAAAAGTAAAAAAATTTTAAAAGCCCAAAAACCCGGGAAAAAAATCTACGAAATAAGCCTTTGGAGAGATGAAAAAAAACCCCCCCCTTTTTTCGAGTTTAAAGGATGATTATGATATTTTAGAAAATTTCTGTTAATTATATGTTTTTTAATAATAACCCAATCAATAATGACAATAATAAAGATAATAATGATAATTATGAGAAATTGGGAAAATAATTATGATCATAATTATACAATAATAATTATAATGATTTGCCTAATAATTGCAAATAGCAATAATCAACACTATTCTAATGATTTTCCTAATAATAATAACGACAATGATAACAAAATAAAAAAGGAAGTAATTATAACACGGTTATTATTGTTATTATAACCCCTTTTTATTGTTTTTAAATTATTCCAAATTTAACATTATTGTCATTATCATTATTAAAATAATTATAATGAAAAATGACTTTAAAATTAAGATAGGGTTTTTTAAAAATGACTTATCAAGGGTGTTTGGGGCGATAAATGAAATAATGATAATAATAAAATTGATATTTATTTTATAAAGCCCATCTATAATGAGAAAAAGGTAAAAGTAGAAAAATCTCAAAAGTCGAAAACCGGCGAAATCTAGCGAAATCCCCCCCTTTTTGGGAGAGATGAGTCAAAAACCCCCCTTTTTTAGTTTAAAGGATGATTATAATGATCTTAGCAAAAATTTTGTTAATTTTGATGATTTTGATGTTTCCCCAATCAATAATGACAAAAAGATAATTATGAAAAAAAATTAGGACAAAAATTTAATAAAAATTTAATACAATGATAATTAAATGATTTTGCCTAATAATTGAATAATAGCAATAATCGACCCCTTATTCTAATGATTTTCCTAATAATAATAACACAATTGTAAAGAAAATAATAAAAGTAATTATAACACGGCAATTATTGTTATTATAACCCTTTATTTTTTTTTTATTATTTCCAAAATTATCATTATTTTTAATTTATCATTTTTAAAAAAATTATAATGATAAAAAATTACATTAATAATTAAGATGATTATTATAATGACTATTGGGAAAAATTGGGGCGATAATGAAGTAATGATAATAATAAAATGATAATGACAATAATGATAATTATCATTAAAAGCCCATCTATAAAAAAAAAAAAGGAAAAATTAAAAGTCAAAAAACCCGGGCAAAATCAGCCTTTTGAAAAGGTTTAAAAACCCCCTTTTTTTC
>NC_091584.1:14556968-14561968 GCF_042767895.1 Penaeus vannamei | reverse complement strand
AACTGGACAGGTTTAATTCCCTCGTCCCTTTGACCCCGAAAAAAATTTTGAAAAAAAAAAAACTTGACACCCTTAACTGTTTGCATTTGCGTTGTGACAACGATAGTGAATCAAACAGAAAAACGTTTGCCATTCTTGATATGTACTAGCCTTGACAGTAAGTGTTTTCATCTCTACTTGGACCCTTCGCCGATCTTGTTTAAACTGAGAAGGTTTGCGGGTTTCCCGAAAGGTCTATGACTTTTTTTTCATTTTGCCTATGCCCAATCAAATATGGAGCTGGTAATGAAAAAACATTTACAACGTTGTGCTATCGAAATTGATTGCAGAATATGTTCAAACTCCCCTTAATGAAACTTACTTCTATTTTTTAAAATCATATTCATCATTTAGCTAAAACCTTTGTCATCGCACCAGCTGTGAAGCCCGCGGCCCATTTGCATTTTCGAATAGAAACTGCTGTAAATATGTGAAACGGATAAAGATGGTTGCAATAAATCAGAAAAAACCGTTTTGTTTACTGATCTGTGATTATTTTCCCTTTCTTTGACTTTAAATTTTTATGACTCACCACGTATATGTCTCTGACAGGGTTTTTATCTATGACTCGGCCAATAGTAGAGCAGGTGGGAATGTTCCACGTGCGGAAGTTTTTTAAAGAAAATTCTGCATCGAATATGATAAAAAAACTTGGAACCCTTTTTTATATATTGTCTATCGTTAATTTACCATTTCTATTTCCTAATTTTTTCTCGTTAATTTTGTTTTTAAATGGAAGGATTCTTTTTTATCCTTATGAAATTTTTATATTCCCTTTGGAAATAATAAGAAAAAACTTCGGGTCACTTTTGTAATTATTAATTTTTAAATTGAGCCGTCTCCTACATATCTCATGCTGCCTTTTCTTACATACAAAATAACGCTGCTCGTCTTTAAAACCGATGCAATGACAATACGCGTGGGGATGCCGGTCCATTTAAACATACAACTGTGAAAGTTATGATATAAGCAAGATTTATTGTCATATTTACCTACAAAAAAGAATATAAAAATAGGGTCTGCAATGATTTAAATGTTTGTTCTGTAACTAAAATTTTTGACACGTGGCAAAGTGGAAAACCATGACAAATCGCAAAGACCCTTCGTAGAACCCCCCCTGAATCTTTCTCCTTTATCTATTGAAATTTTTTTGTTAAATTTTTCAGTGAAGATAAGAAAAAAAATCAAAAGGGAAACAAAAAAAAAGCCAACGCAACTGTGCAAAAAAGGCAATCCGAATGGAAAAGGTTTTCCCACATTCACCCTCACCCGGGAAACCCTCCTGTCTCGGCCCCCCGTTTCTTGTAGACGGGGGCCCCCCCCTCGAAAGGGCTGCCGCCTCCTCTGGCCCAAAGGGGACCCAGCGACGCCAGGACCACGGCCTTTCCATCCGTCGGGCCGACTCGGGGGGGCGAAGGGGGGAGACCCCAGGCGTCGAAGGCGGGTGCAGCGTGGACGAGGCGGGGTTGGCCTTGAGGCGTGTCTCCCGCCGAGGCCACTTCGGGGGCGGGGGTTCCCGTTGCGGGGGGCGCGTGTGGGCTTTCCGCCATGTCCATGTAGAAACTTTGGCCCTTCTCCCCGGGCGTCCTCCTCGTTTAGGGCTCCTGGATCTTGTCCAGATACTGTGGAGGGATCGTAAGGCAAAAAGGGGCCGCCCCCCAAACGGCTTTGACTTGTAGTGATACTCGTGAATTTGATTTTTGTGGAATTAGCCTTGGGAAATGTACGAACCAGTAACAAAAAGAAATTATGTAATTTTGATATGGGTTTACCCTTTATGGAATCCCAATACATTCTCTTTGATACTGCAAATGGTAATACAAAAAACATATGTGTAGGGAAATATATGAAGGTATGCGAGTGCAAGGTGTTCTCAGACCAACTGCGTTTATCAAATATTTTTTAAATTTAAGCTTTTAACTGTAAATAAACGTCGATATTTTCACATTAAGGCATTTAGTCAAAATTTTATATCGATTCTCTGTGCATATGAAGGTTTGAATTAACAAGCATTTCAAACACCAACACACACACACACACACACACACACACACACACACACACACACACACACACACACACACACACACACACACACACACACACACACACACGCCCTCACCCCCCGTCCCCCTTGCTCAGCATCCGGGTAAAGGGCTTCTCCAACTCCCAAGGGGGCCGTCCCCCGGCTAGTCCTCCCGCAGTCGTGCATGACCTTGTATCTGCAAAAGGAAAGATGGGCATCCAGATCACGTATTGTGCGCCTGGTTTGGCATGGTGGTGGTTTATGGTGAAGCGTTGGAAGGGGAGGGTTTAAAGGGCTTGGGAATTGTTGGTGATTTGTTCTCGTTTTTTATTCTTTTTATTTCTTTTGGTATGCCCTTTTTTTAAATATAACATATCCCCCCCTAAAAATATGTTGAACCCCAAATTCATTTTTTCTTTTTAAACACACATTTTTACCCCCCCCCCCCCGCCCCCCCCCCCCCCCCCAAATTAAAAATTTAAAATTTAAAAAATTTTTTTTTATATATATATAAATATATAAAAAACCCCCCCCCCCCCCCCCCAAAAAAAAAAAAAAATTAAAATAAAAAATTCGGACCCCTTTTCCTCTCCTTTTACCCTGCTATAATCGGGGGGTCCAAATCCTCCCCCTCCTATGCGCCATCAATTATGGCAATTCACCGAAAAAATCGACAATGAACAACAAAACGACCATCCAATCATAAACCAAAAAACTGCACAATCGAGCCGAATAAAAAAAAAAAAAAAAACCAACACCAACATGTACTCCTCAAACAAAAACAACAAAAACACAGCGAAAAAACAAAAAAAAAAAAAGCAAAAAAAAACAAAAAAAACTATCTATCTATCTATCTATCTATCTATCTATCTATCTATATATTATTATTATTAAAAATATATATATATATATATATATATATACATACATACAATGACAACACCATCTACTCCTCAAGCAACAAAAAAAAACGAAAACAAAAAACAAAAAAAAAAAAACTCACAAATCCCCCGTGGCGAACCGTGGCCGCTCCATCCTCAACCCCGACTCCAGCTTCTTCACAAAATTCTCGTCGACGGAGATGCCGGGGGAAGGGGTCCCCGAGGCTGTTTGCGAAGGAGGTGGATAGATAGATAGGTAGGTAGGTAGATGGATGGATATATGGATATTTAGATGGATAGGTAGGTAGATGGGTGGGTATTGGATATTTAGATGGTAGGTAGGTAGATGGTTGGATATATGGATATTTAGATGGATAGGTAGGTAGATGTTTGGGGATATGGATATTTAGATAGGTAGGGTAGATAGATAAGTATTTTGATATATGGATATTTAGATAGGTAGGTAGATGGTGATTTGGGTATATGGATATTTAGATAGGTAGGTAGATGGGGGGGGTAAGGTATTTAGATATATGGATATTTAGATGGGTAGGGATTTTGATATATGGATATTTAGATAGAGGTAGTTTGATGTGTTAAAATATGGATATTTAGATAGGTAGGTAGATAGATAGATAAGTATTTAGATATATGGATATCTAGATAGGTAGGTAGATAGATAGATAAGTATTTAGATATATGGATATTTAGATAGGTAGGTAGATGGGTGGATATATGGATATTTAGATAGGTAGGTAGATAGATAGATAAGTATTTAGATATATGGATATTTAGATAGAGAGGGAATGGGTGGATATATGGATGTTTAGATAGGTAGGCAGGTATGTAGATTAATGACAAGGTAGGTAGATATATGGATGTTTAGATAGATAGATGGGTAGGTAGGTAGGCAGGTAGATTGATATACATATAAAAAAAAGAAAAGGTGGGTAGGTATATAAAAGATAGAATATATAGATAGTAAATCGATTCAGTTATTTTCTGGAAAAAAACAGTTGGCCAATATGTATAAATAAGACGGAATAAAAAAAAAAAAGGGAAAGGATTCATAAGAAAAAAACACGTGATTAAGGGAATCCATAATCAAGAGCAAAGAAATCGAGTCAACTACATAATACAATAATAATAATAAATAAGAATAAGAGTAAGAAATAAATAATGTAAGAATACACAAACGGAATTGATATCTCCCCAGATAATATAAACATCTGAATTTCCAAGTATAAATACCTGAATCTCCAAGAAAATGAAGGTACTTGAATCTCCAATAAAGTATAAATACCTGAATTTCCAAGATAATATTAATACCTGAATCAATAGGAAAGAATGGATACCTAAATCCCCCAAAATATAAATTCCAGAATCCCCGTGAAAGTATAAAGACATGAATCCCCAAGAAATTATAAATGCCTGAATCCCGTGAAAGTATAAATACCTTAATCCCCAGGAAAGTATAAATACCTAAATCCTCAAGAAATTATAAATTGCCTTAAATCCCCCGGTGAAAGTATAAATACCTTAATCCCCAGGAAAGTATAAATACCTAAAACCTCAAGAAATTATAAATGCCTGAATCCCCAGGAAAGTATAAATACCCTGAAATCCTTCCCCAAAAAAAGAAAAACTCCGAAGGCCCACACGTCACTCTGCGTCGAGAAGATTCCATCCCGGGCGCTTCCACGGACATCCACTTCACCGGCAGTGGGCCTGCAGAGGAAAAAAAGAGGAGGATGAGGAGGTGGGAAAAGGAGGAGGAGGGAAGAGGAGGAGGAGGTGGAAGAGGAGGAGGAGGGAAGAGGAGGAGGAGGTGGAAGGGGGAGGAGGAGGGGAAGGGGGAGGAGGAGGAGGAAAGGGGGAGGAGGAGGAGAAAAAAAGGGGGAAGAAAAAAAGGGGGAGGAAGGGAGGAGGAGGAAGGGAAGGGGGAAGGAAAAAGAAAAGGGGGAAGAAGGGAAAGGGGGAAGAAAAAGAAGGGGGAAGAAAAGGAGGGGGAGAAGGGGGGAGGAGGAGGGAAAAGAAGAAGAAGAAAAAAGGGG
>NC_091584.1:14511226-14513726 GCF_042767895.1 Penaeus vannamei | reverse complement strand
TCCTGGTAAGTCCACAATAGACCGTATCCTCGCGCTTCGAGTCATTGTAGAGTGCCGCCGTGAGTTCAGGTATGGGCTGCTTGCAGCCAACATCGACCTTAAGAAGGCATTCGACACGGTGCATCAGGAGTCACTCTGGGAGATCCTGCATGGACTGGATACTGGGCAGAGCTACTGTTCAAAATCATTGTGGAGCAACTGGGCAACATCAAGGTTACAGACCTTGACTTTGCTGATGATGTTGCTATTCTGAGTCTTTGGAAACCTTAGTGGTGACTCTGTATACATTTAGCAATGAAGCAAAACCCTTGGGTCTAGAGGTCTCCTGGACCAAGACCAAGGTCCAGGACTTTGGGGACTTGCTAGGAGAACCTGTTCAGTCGGTACGTGCTTGCGGCGGGGACATTGAAGTCACAGAGAGCTTTACATACCTTGGTAGTGTAGTTCATAACTCTGGGCTGTCAGACCAGAAAGTCAGCAGACGGATTGGCCTGGCAGCAGGGGTCATGAACTCTTAACAACAGTATTTGGAGATGTCATTACCTATGCAGAAGGACCAAGGTACGGGTTTTGAAGGCCCTGATAATGCCAGTTTTGCTATACGGTAGTGAAACCTGGACATTATCCTGTGCCTTGGAGGCTCGTCTTGAAGCCTTTTGTAATAGGTCCTTGTGCTGGATCATGGGGTACTGTTGGCGGGACCATGTGTCCAACCAACGGTTGCACCATGAGACTGGCACAGGACCTGTTATCTGCACAATCTGTGATCGCCAACTCTCTAACAGAGATAAGGTCGTCTCTGTTAGAGATAACCCTGGGTGGAGGAGGCCTGTGGGACGACCTAGGAAGTCGTGGCTTGGGCAGATCGATCAAACCTGTTGTGAAGAACTCGAGATGGGCCGAGTCCCTGCCTGGCGTCTAGCCACGAGGGATCCTTGTAAGTGGAAGCGAATGGTGGATGCGGCTATGTGCCCCTGTCGGCGTCAGCCCCATTGATAATGATGATGATATATATTTATATATATATATATATATATATATATATATATATATATAATGTATTTGTATATATGTATATATACGTATATATATATATATATATATATATATATATATATATATATATATCATATATAAATATATATTTTTATCATATATATATATATATATATATATATATATATATATATATATATATATATATATATATATATATGTGTGTGTGTGTGTGTGTGTGTGTGTGTGTGTATGTGTGTGTGTATGTGTGTGTGTGTGTATGTGTGTGTGTGTGTGTGTGTGTGTGTGTGTGTGTGTGTGTGTGTGTCTATGTGTGTGTATATAGATATACATATGAAAAAAGGAATAATACACTAACGCTTTGATATCTTGAATATATAACCTCACCGATAGGGATTTGAACCCCCACCGCCATTGCAAGAAACTAGCTAGACGGTCACTCTAACCACTGATACACAACCCACTAAAAAGAGTGTGCAATTAGGAGCAATCTAGCATCCATAGACATTAGTGATTAGTTTTTTATTTTGTATTTTGTGTGTATGTAAGTTCTTTTGTATTCTTTGTTATTATATATTTATTTATAATTATTTCAATATTATTATTTTTATCATTATTATTATTATTATTATTATTTTGATATTTTCACTGTTATTGTTATTATTATTATTATCATTATTATTATTATTATTATTATTATTATTATTATTATTATTATTATTATTTTTGTTATTATTATTTTTATTGTTATTATTATTATTATTATTTTGATATCATCACTATAATTATTGATCATTATTATGATGTTTATATTTATTATCTAGTATTATTATGATTATGATTGTTTTGTTGTTTTGGTGTTATTTGATTGAATTTACATATTTTATTCTCATTTTTATTACAATCATCTTTATCATAAGTAATCATCATAACCCCATGATAGCTGTAATCACCATTATCATTAATATTTTCATGGCTATCATTTTGATGATCATTACTATTTTAATACTGTTGCAGTAAGTAACTAATTCACACAATTGAATTTCAGATGATTGTAAAAACATTGCCAACATCCTGCGAGCACTGGCAGACAGAGGTTGCAAATTTCAGCCAACCAATTATAATGAATAGACCTGCAGCTGTTTTGAATGTTAAGATTGATTTTTACATTAGGGACTGTTAATCCTCACACAGAGGCACTTATTAAGTTTAAGCTTGGGAGGACGGTCTACACACAGTCATGTTTTGCAACTTCATAAACATGCTTTAAGTGCCTGACTATAATATAAGTAACTGGATAATGTCTGAATACTTATTACCATTATAGCTTCCCTTTAGCCCATGCTGCCTGGAAAAGGTAGTAGCTATGTGAAATGTCTCTACACAAATGCTTAGCCACCAAGGAGTCAATTAAGAGACCTCGTAAATTACCTGATTTTACATTTATTTTAGACATATATTATAATTATTATAATCAACATTA
>NC_091584.1:14491226-14493726 GCF_042767895.1 Penaeus vannamei | reverse complement strand
TTCTGATGAGCCATACAATACTCCCTTTTCTTCCTCAGAACTACACACTGCCTTACAGTATTCACTACCATATGCTCTGACACCTCCCATTGTCCTATTTGTCCTTCCTCCTAAATATCTACAATCAAATTTGGACGACAGGAAATTTTCCCCCTCACTAGCGCGAAGCCCTCGTTCTCCCAATCTTAGAACCCAATAAATCGGGTATCCTCCCACAAGATTACCGCCTCATCGCTCTAAGTAGCTGCTTGTGCAAGCTACCAGAGCAAATGGTAAACTCTCGGCTAATGTGGTATCTTGAATCTTACAATCTTCTTTCTCCTTCCCAGCTTGGATCCCGCCATGCCCGAAGCACAGCAGACCCACTTGCTCTTTTCGAGACACTTATAACATCCGCATTTGCACGCCATGACTCCATATTAGCCATATTCTCTGACCAAGAGAAAGCATGTAATACCACATAGCGGTATCATATCCTCCAACAACTGACCTCTCTTGGCATACGTGGAAACATGGATGTCTTTATAAAGTCCTTCCTCTCCAAACATACTTTTCAAGTTAAAATTGCTTCTTCAGATCAAAGACGTCCCACAAGGCAGTGTACTTATCACTTCCTTATTCCTTACGTCTGTGAATGATATTGTATCAGTTCTACCAACAGGGACCTGGTCATCACTATATGTTGAAGACTTAGCCATCTATGCCTCCGGTCCATCTATACATACTCTCCAACAATTTCAACCATTCAGTCAGCAATATCGTCAGTATCTTCCTGGGCCACTAATCATGATTTTCGCTTCTCCACTACCAAATCCTTTTCTATTCTATTCTCACGCAAACGTGTAAAACCCCAACCTCCATTCCTATAATACGGCACTCCGCTCCAATACCGTTCTTTTGGAAAGTCCCTTTTTCGACTCCAAACTCCGAAACTTACAAACTCTGTCCCACATATCTCCAGTTGAGAGCCTCTATGTTGAGTCAGCATTCATCGCCATGCCCCCTGTCTCTACGATGCTATACGCCCTTCCGCCAACACTCCTTCATCAAATTAACTATTCCTCAAATTCTACTTCCTACCTTTGCTTCATCTCCACGTTTACCAACTCCTTTCACCATCCGCATGAATACTCTCCTTTCCCATTCCCCCTTTCCAATGCTCCAGCCTCTCCACATCTCTGTCCATTTAATTCCTCCATGGCATATACTTAACCCCCACATTTGTTTCTCTGTGTTTCCTTACCCACCAGATATACCTCCTTTTGTCCTCCTCGCCCACTTCCTTAACCATATCTCTACTCTTTCCTCTAGTATCCATGTTTACACTGATGGCTCCAAATCCATCTCTGGTGCTGGTTTCACAGTTATCTTCCCTGCACATTCCAATACCTCTTCCCTCCTGAGTCATATACTCTCTCTCTTCCTCAGGACTGGCTGCTCTACTTGTCTACACGCTGTAAATCTGTCAGGTATTGCCATGTTGGAATCCCAGGCAATGAACAAGCAGATACCCTAGCACTCTCAGTCACATGACCACATTACACATCCCAGTCTCTCACGCATTCCATCTCTCGATGGCAAATCGTCACTAAAAATTACGTGCAGTAAACCCATCAATCTCCTCCTGGTCAACTTCTTTTCATAGAAACATACGCTGGGAAACGGCTGTTGCCCACGCGTATCGGTCATGCTCACTTTACGAACTCTATGTCACGATCTAACCCGCCCCTATGTTCCTTATGTAATGTTCCCATTTCAGTCTCACACTTCCTGTTGTCCTGACCACGGTTTACCACAACCCGTACTGCTCCTTTTCCTCGCCTATTTTCCCTACACCGACCTCCTAACCTATCAGACATCCTCATGGAATCCCATTTTTTTTTTTTTTTCATGGAAAACCTATTCTTCTTCCTCAGCCACATACATATCTTTCACTTGATCTAATCCTCTCCAGTTTATTCCTAACTGAACCCCATCACTCACCCCTCCGCCTCTACGTATCTACATACATCCTTCCAATACCATCCTACTACTGTACAGCTGCTGACGCATGGCACCTAACCAATGACTCGCCCCATCTCCACCCCTCCCGATACCGTACCCCCTATGGTGCTATACGACCTTCGATGTCTAACGCATTAATGTCGCTTCTAGCCATTAACTTGACTTGCTGAACTATCCTGCTTACCAATGAAAAAACGAACTAACCAATGGTACCAAAAGTATAGACTCCCCGGCGGAGGTAATCATGATAATAAAATGAAAATAATAATGATAATGATGATAAAATGATAGTGATAATGACATTAATCATTGCATGACAATAGTAGTGATAATGATTAAAACAATAGTTGTAATTATGATATTACTAATAACTATGAGGATACTAGTAATAATAATAACAGAAAAACACCACCAGTACTACTATTACTGCTAATAATGATTTTGATAATGACAATGATGATGATGATGATGTGATGATGATGATGATAATGATAAT
>NC_091584.1:14426226-14428726 GCF_042767895.1 Penaeus vannamei | reverse complement strand
ACATGAACCAAACATTCCTTTAAGACCCATTATTTCCTCGATTGGCACTTTTAACTATAACACTGCTAAGTTTCTGGTTCCAATTATTTCTCCGTTAACTACGAATCAGTACACAATTGAAAATTCCACAGTTTTTGCAAATGAAATCACTTCACTAAACCCCGAACAACCCATCACCATGGCGAGTTTCGACGTGGAATCATTATTTACGAACGTGCCACTTCTGGAAACATCGGAGATTATAGTGAACAACATAAACTCCACTCATCTTAACAAATTTGATTTAACTAAAGATAGCTTTAAAAAGTTACTCCATATTGCAGCTCATCACTCTGTATTCTCGTATGATAATGATCTATATACCCAAACAGACAGAGTAGCAATGGGATCCCCACTTGGCCCCTCATACGCCAATGCATTTCTTTGTTACCATGAACATAATTGGTTAATCCAATGCCCACCAGAATTCAAACCTATTTACTACCGACGATATATTGATGATACTTTTGTCATGTTCAAACACCCTTCGCACGTAAATTTGTTTTTGAATTATCTCAACTCTAAACACCAGAGCATTAAATTTACCTGCGAAACACAACAGAACAACCAACTACCCTTTTTACACATGTACGTAACCAATGATAATGGACGCTTCCACACAAGTATCTACCGTAAACCAACCTTTACCGGCCTTGGCCTTCACTTTCTTAGCAATATCCCATACATCTACAAAATAAACAGTATAAAAACACTCATCACGAGAGCCTACAACCTGTGTAGCAACTGGTCTTCCTTCCATGATGAAATGAATTTTCTAAAAGATTTTTTTGTAAGAAACGGCTATCCACTGTATTTATGTGACAAAATGACTAAGACCTTTCTATGTAAGAAATTCTCGAATCAACCTACTGTATCAACAGCAAATAGAGATCATAGATATGTGAAACTGCCTTTTATGGGGAAATTAAGCTTTGAAATTAGAAAACAATTAAAGATGCTTCTACAAAACAATTACCCACAAATAAAATTCACGTTTGTCTTTAGCAACAACAATTCTATTGCAATTTTTTTAAAACAGCCTACGAAATGTCACACCAACTTATGTTCTAATGTTGTTTACTTATTTACCTGTCCTGACTGCCAAGTCAGGTACGTGGGCTCAACCTCACGATGGTTACACCACCGCATATTGGAACATAAAGGTTTGTCATTTCGCACTGGACTTCCACTGAGCAGACCATCGTTCTCGGCCATGAGAGAACACTCACAAACACTCACATCCTTTCTCTAAAACAGATTTCCATATACTAGCCTCACACTCATCCCGCCAAGACCTCATTATCTCGGAGTCATTGCTGATCCGAAAGATGAAACCCGAGCTGAATAACACAATTACCGCAACCACCTTGTTTACCAGCTAGACACTTCTGACTACTGACTTTCACCCAGATAAGTTAGTTTTGCATATTGTCATTTCTATTTTTCTGTATATATATATATATATATATATATATATATATATATATATATATATATATTGTGTGTGTGTGTATATTGTATTTTCACAGTTTTTGTTCTGTCATTTATGTTCTTTTATTTACGTTTTTGTATTATGTCTAGTTTAAATGTAGAGAACCAAACCAATTAATGAATTTGTCTAATTGCAATTTTTTCTGGTTTCATTATTACAGCACTGATGATGAAGATTTGATTAATCTTCGAAACGTCTGATTAATAAAGATGAAACTATTCACGGCGGTGTTAGTCTACCTCTTCGTTTTGACTGTTCGACGCTTAAGTGGCAAACCTGTAACGACATATATATATATATATATATATATATATATATATATATATATATATATATATATATACACACACACATACATATACATATTACAGGAATATTTGGGTTGATTGTGCTTACTGCTGCTGTAAGAACTGTTTGGAACTGTATATCCAAGGCCATCTCGGCAACAAAATGGCTCACCTCCGATTCCTAGGTGTGGCGCACGCAGCACAGTGTGGGAGGGGGCGGGTTTCGCGCGAACGCGACCAGTCCTGAGCACACATGCGAGTCCGCTGATAGATGAATTGATAAACAAATCTGACCCGGCTGACCGAAGTATGTTCTCGAACCCCCCTCAGCGCCTGCATCTTGCGGATGCCACAGGAGGCACACATGCCTGCGTGGAGTGTTGCTCGGTGCGTATACAGATTACGAGGATATAGGAGGATGCGTACTTGGTTGCCCAAATGTGTGTGTCCGTTCTCTTGCTGTCTGCAAATATCAGATGCGCAAATGTGTGTGCATATTGTGTGTTTTACTTGCGTAAGCGTGGGTTGTGTGCAAAGGTATTTGAGATTGCGTCCATTTGTGGACATTTGTGTTAGCTTGTGAGGGACTAGGAGGTGGCACCGAGCGGAAACAGCTGTGCTGGTCTTTCGCCCCCGCCGCGGAGGGAAAGATGTTGCCAAGACAAAAGGTATAGTATAATTA